>NC_141483.1:1800000-2041939 GCF_009769465.1 Tauraco erythrolophus
ATGCTAGAACCAGAAACCCAACAAGGTTCGACAGGCTCTTGTAGCAACATTTTTATACAAAATAGGAGCAGCTGTCCTTCATCAAGATGCTTTTCCCTCCACATGCTTTTACTGCTGCAGATCCTCCAATTTATTTGTTGGGCTCCCACACCTGCCCTGAAGCACTGCAACAACGGGCTGAACATCCCCTTTCGCACAGCCATTCCATCAGCTGCAGCCTCCACACTAAGGAAAACCTTCACCTGGCTTTGGGCACTTGTCATTTCTCCAGCAACTTTAGAAGCAGGCCATTAAACCATTAAAGAAAAAGCCATTAAATTAGTTTTAAAGTCGGTGTGTGTAACACCACCTGCCTCAGTGAGGCATCGCTGCCGTGCTCAAACTTTGTCTGCCATAGCTTTAACTCGCGTGTATCTTGCCAAAAGGATGTCAGAAGTCTTATGCAAGTTCACCTCTAACATACTCGTTATCCTCTTAGGAGCCATTGAATGAAATGTGAGTTAATGAATAACACAGTAGGAATTATTTCATTATCCCCATGGTTAAAGAGAGCCATCTAATTCTTGGAGATGATGTCAGAGTTGAGAAGCAGCCAGTGATACTTACTCAGGCTTCCACTGCTCCATCAGCTGCCACAGCAGCGGTGTTCCTAGCAAAAGGCTCGCAGACAGCACAGACAGCTAAGCAGGACAGCCAGAGCATGAAGCAAGGCTACTCTGACAGCAGCCTTCGGAAGAATAAAAGCAGGAAAAGTGAGGAACTGAAGCCTGTCATTTTGCTTCCACAGAAGGGAGGACAGGAGGGGGAGGTTTTCGCAGCACACGTTTAATGTACAGGCCTTGCACAGGTATGGAAATCAAGGCGGTAATAGTAAGTCAGCTCTTCACGTTCTCCTCTTGCCTTGCCTCTGCTTTTAGAGCAGCAACCCCACCCCAAGTCACCACCTGTCTCTGGTACCACCTAAGTCAACCTGTCTACTGAACATCATCAGAAACCCCAGACACAAAGGAAGGTTTGAAGCAAGGTATAGATCTCTTATCAGTCATTAGCAATCCTGTCTTCTGGCATTCAAGGCTACCCCACTTCCACTTTTAGTTAAACTAATGCTTTTCACTATAGAACCCGATGCCTTATGATTTCAAATAGACGTTCACTCCCCTGTGGAAAACATCCCCATCTCCTGCTAGTATGGGTAGCAAGGAGGACAACTGCAGGAAAGACTTCCTCAGCCTACCAAAGTTCTCCATCAGGTCATCAAGACATTTGCCTGCAATCCAGCTTCAGATTGCCTGAAGAGTCTTTCAAAGACTGTCCAGTTCTGCCAAGGAGACCAGGCAGCTTTAAGACCATGTTTAGAGAGACGGTATTTTACTGATTTCATAACTGTGAGAGTCCATCTCCATTGATATTGGGACAGCTATGCCAGGCAGTGCCCTTCAGATAGTTTGGCTCTTGAGATACATGTTCCTTCACATCCAGAACACCCTCATACTTCCTTTAAATTAAGTAGTCAGGAGCAAGCTCAGAGACAAGCAGCAGACATCTGAACAGTTCACACCAGTTACAGCAGCTCGTAAGTATTACTTACCAAGTATTTCGCCTCTAACAACTTGACTGATGAGAAAACTAGGACACAAGCAAGCTAAAAACTTAAGTAAAAGGGAAAAACAAAGCCTTTTGGAGACCAAATCTAAAAGAAACAGAACTATCTTCCTGACATGTCATATACAGTAAAAGAGCCCAACACAAGCTCTGCAAGCAGTTTTCTCTACGTGGACTGCAGACACTGAGATGCACGCTCTTTTGAAGGAGTCAGATTTTCCCACAACCTGCAGCTTGCAGTCACTTCTGAACAGCCAGGCACTACTGAGTTTGCAGAACACATCAAAAGCAGAGGATAATTGCACCATACTCCAAATCACACTGAAAGAAATGCTATCTTCAAGCCTAGCACATGCTGTTCTGTCATTCGCACACGAGCGTGCTCATGTAAGACATTTGTATTCAAGTCCTGGCATCACAATTACTCTGTCAAGAATGCCATGTGAAGTGTATTTAGAATGGTTCTGTTAATATAATAGCTAGCTTCCATAATGCCATTAAGGTATACTAGACTAAAACCACTATTGTTCTATAAGCATTCATCTTAAATTCCTCAATAATTGCTCAAAACATCTATATTTAACATACACCACTAATCCCATGGCAGTATAGCAAAACTGACAGAAAATTCAGTAAGATAAACTACCAAAAGTTGGCTTTGGGGCAAGTTTTCATTATACTAGAAGCTTCTGAACTGGTGTAGAACAGCATCTCTCTGCACGTGAAGAGCATCTGTGTGCAGGCACTACCTGAGCCTTTCGGTTGTCATCTCCACACCTGCACTAACAGGGGAGCAGAAAGTCCTGAGGTGCCCACCCAGCAGTCAGTGCCCATTCAGCTCGGCAGAGCTGACAGCCATGCTTCAGCCCATGGAGCTGGAAATCAGTGCCAAAAGGTAAGCACGATAATACAGAGTGAGGCCAGAAAGAAGTTTTTGAGATAGTATGCAACTTCAGAGGGTAATGGGATTGAACCGATGCCCTCACTGGTGAGACTGGAAGCCTTAATGATTTCTGACTTGTACAGTGATACTGCTTGAAGTTTAATTACATGCTGCCATTCCTGGCTGAGTCAGAGCTGTCCTTGCACAAGCCATCAAGACAAAGCTCTTCAGAGGCTGTATCTAGACTATTTCTAACTTGGTTAACCAAGTTTTCATGTCAAAGTCATCTGAAGCCCAAAGAGATTAATCTGTACTGGAAACACCCTCAGTGCCACGTCCACACCAGCTGTGCACAAAAACTGCTCTAGAGACCTTAAGTAAGACTCTTCTCACCTGAAGCCAGATTTTGTGTCTGACCTTGTCTTTTTAAAAAGGCCCACATTCTATCACCTAGTGCACAGTTCTTAACTATTCTGGACACCCTCTTCAGGAGACACGTGCTTGATCCAACCATGTGGCTTGGTGGGAGAACAGGACAGCAACATACAACTCCTTAACGCTGCAGTTTCCAGCTGAAATACACCCAGACAGAATCACTAGAAGGAAGTGAACGATGTCATCTAGACTGCCTGTGGAAGCATCAGTAATTAAAAAGCTTCAGTGGACATCACATTCTTTGGTGTTCAAATGTGAAGAACAAGCAGCTCAAACACTCCCCATAGTAACATAACAAACAGTGTTAACCTCAACAGCTGTAAAGCCACTACAACTCTTCCTACACACCCCGAGCTTTTTGCTGGCATTAAGTAGCACTAGTAGGAGTGAGTCAGTTATAAAGTCATTCTATCACCACCACTATTTTCTAAAAGCTTCAAAATTAAATCAAGTATTCCACTACTGGAATTGTCACTCCCAGGAAGTTGCAATAATGCTTATTGCATTATGGTCATTAGTTTGTTCTCTCAATACAGTTCAATGCTTTGAGTTATTGTTTGCTTTTACTTAGTTCAGCAATAACAGAAACCTAAAAAGCATGAAATAAACAGCAGGAAACCAAGCTCAACTACTTGGAGATAAGCTGAATACTTCATGGTCACCTGCAAGTGTCAGGGAAATTCTCGCAGAGCTCTAATACACATGAAAAATTTAAAGGCCTGATTTAGGGCTTCAGGAAATGGCCACATGAAAATTACACAGCAAGGTAAAGACAGATGTTTTCCTGTACCTAGACACTTGAGACTAGCAATGAAGAAAGGTTTATCAGAGTATGTAAAGAGAACTAGAACCTGGATGTAATATTTCCAGGATATTCTGTCAGACTTCAGTCCTGCCAGCAATAAAACTCAAATAAGCATGATTCCCTGGAGAGCCCACCAAACCCCCAGAGATACTGGTTCTCTAGAGCTTCTGCAGCAGCAAGCAAAAAGTACCTTCAGCCACACTCTTCTCTCCTTCAACTGAGGGAAAGCAGACACAGCATCAAGGGTGTGATGGAAGGCAGCAGCAAGATTCAGCCCCTTATTTCACAAGAGGGCTACCAGTTGCCAGAGAAGCTTCACTGACTTATGCTGATGAGCGTGAACTTGGAACTGTTCCAACAAGCACCTCATTTAAAATTGCCAGGATGAGATGTTCAACCTACAGCTGAAAGCCTTTGAACTTGGACAGTGGAAGTGACTTCTACAAAACAATGTGCTTCCCTCAGCAAGAGCAGCACGCAGAGAAAATAAGTGAACAGAAAACCAGAAAAAGCCATTCAAGTGTCAGTCTTCCTGAGAACAGCCAGGACAAAGTGCTTTTTGTTTCTACCTTTGAGATCCTGACAAATCAAAAATAGATTAAGTGTGCTAGCTGACTAGCTTCTGCCTCCCAGACTGGCACATGATCTCATGGAAGGGCTCTGCCAATACTCTGATGTAACTCACACCAGAGCACACAGCAATGCATATGTTCTGTTTTCCTTGGAAGAAGTTGGAAGCAAATCACGCCTTTTCGGCAGTAAGCTGACAGGTGATCGTTTCACTTACAGTCAAGATAAAATAAAACCTCAGAAATAAGAGCGAGAGGTCCTAACTGTAACAGTATTAACATAACAAAATTTTTAGTCTTTTTAGAGCCAGGAGGAATATCTGCTTGAGTACAGTCCCCAATGAAGGCTTTACTACCTCTACGAGCAGGCTCTGAAATACACATTTGTGTTTTGTACATTTTCCATTTAACCTTGCAAAGTTCACCCACATTATTTTTTGCAGCTCAGTGACAAAACCAGAGTTACTGAATAACTTTCCAGTATGAAGTTGCAGTGCATTAGTTCTCACTGCTTAATTAAATACATACCCACCTCACCAGCCACAAATTCAGTAACCCACTACTCTATAGCCCACAAGGACTAAGCACGTTTTATCTGTGGAACACACATGAGCATTTATCAAGTAACATCAAACCTTATCATAACACCCAGCAATTCAACTGTTTCAGTTAACCACTAATAAAATAGTTCCAAGAAAAAGGAATGCATCTGCTTCCGCTTCCTACATAAATCTCGAGTACAGCTCGAGTAGCACCACAGGTACACAGCCCAGTGCCAGACGGCAGCAGAGGCCATCCCCAGGAGAGCTGCATGTTCTGCAGGTGACAAACTCAGTTCAACTGACATCCAGAACAGTTTCAGGAGCTGCATTTTTGAGGGATAATTTGAACTCAGTAGTAACGGCTATCCATGCAGCACTGAGGCCTTTCTGTACCAGTACAGCCCAACATCCCAGTGCTATAAGGCAGACAGTATCCTTAGCTCCAGAGCCACACGATCCACCAAGCAGTCCTATGACCTGTACCTGTCCCAACTACAGCACACCACCAGCACTCTACCTAGCGAGGGCTGTTGTGAGCCAGCAGCTTTAGCAGAGGGACCATTTTGCTCACAGAAGCAAGATAAAGCACAGCAGAAGCACTTGTTCAATGCTTTACTGGCAGCAACTCTGCTCCAGAAGCACCATATTAAAACTCCCCTCCAGAGCGCACCAGTCTTGTCATGCTGAACACAGCAGAAAGGGTGCAAGTTAAACCCAGGAGATGCAATGGGCTGACGACACCAAAACAAAGGTGAAGTCACAGATTTCTATCTCAAATCTGACTGCAAGGAACACTGTTGTCACTCATGTCCAGGAGTTAAAACACCAGAAGGAAGAGAGAAAGAACCACATTTGAGTTGTGATGAACTTAACTCACCTTAACTCCTGTTCCACCAGCTCAGTATGAGCAACGTTTCTGTGAAAACTTTACACCAAGCTACCTCAAAATACAGAGAGAGGATATGATTCAAGCCAACTGTTTTACACAAAAAATCTGCTACTTCTCCCTTTGAAAATTCAGTGAGGCTTGAAAGCAGGGCAAACCTAAACAAATTAGAAGAGTTGTTCCTTACTTCAGAACTGACGCCTTCAGACCCTTCCATTCAACTTCATCAAGCACTTCATTTTTAAGATATTCCATGTACCCAGGACACATGTATTCACTCAGCCTATTCTGTTTAGATGAGACAATAGTAAGGACTCTTCCCCACTCCTCCCCTAAAAGACAGCCTGTAAAGTTGACATCAGATACAAGATAAAATACATCACTTCCAAGATAAAGCTGAAGTCAGACACTATCTCAGAAGTATCTGGACAAATCTCCAGGATTTCACAGGCAAAAATCTCACCAGCAGACCAACTCCTAAATCCTGATTTAGAAGTTTGACACTGTGCAAACAAAAACTGAAGAATGAAAATTGTCTGATAGGCACAGTTGTTTGCTACAGGTCACATCATCTTTCTGTAAAAGGGAAAACTTACCTACCCAGTAAGTTTAGAGTGACACACACCTTGGTATTTAAATAATTGAGATCTAGAGATGTAGGACATAAGTGAATTAGGAGCTAACTCTAAACAAATGCAGGTTTTAACAGGATAAATTCCTATTCTATACCAACACAGTTTAAAGGTTACAAAAAGCTCTATGTTGGAGAACAGATCAGCACCAGGCAACAAGCTTTTTATAACATGGCAAAGACTCTGAATTCCACAGAGAGGCTGAGCTGCCCCTCACCCAGCACAACCTATGGATTCCCAGCTTCACAGAAAGATTCACAGCTTTCTCTTCCACACTTATACGCACTAAGCTACCAGTATGTTGTTTAAACTCTGAGTTCCAGTTAAAGCATTATCAAAAAAATAAATCCAAGTAACCAAGACAGCATGATTTTTGAGGGGTGACAGGTAAAGCAGCTCTTCAGAAGTCAGCCAACCAGCAGCAAATTCTTCAGACAAGTTTTAAACCACCACATTTGCTTCAACACATACAAGTCTGCTGTCAAGTCTTCCAACAACACTCAGCATACAAGTCACGTAGGGGAGGATACAATGGCCAAACCTGACTAATTGCTACTGAAATATGGTGCTGATCGTGTTTCCTTTTGCAAAGATGATGGATGCACTGAGTTGTTTTACCACAACTCATCTTCAGCTGAACAAGCCTTCTCTGAAGCAGCCCTAGGGTGTTCCTTCACCTTCTGCACTTTCGTTAGCAACAAACAGTTCAGCAGATCTTCAGAACACCAGCCCCTCACAGGGACCCTGCTCTTCTTCCTAAGCTTCCCAGAGTCAAACAGCAGGCTTGAAGCTCTAGAAAACAGGTGCTGCAACACCACTTTCAAGTTTACTATTTATCAACCGATGAAAGTTCAAAAGCTGACCTTTTACAAGCTGTAAAAAAACCCAGCTCTGCAACTGCACCACAAACATGCTTCACGGCAACATCTTCAGACTCCTAAAAGTCTTTTCAGCAATAAAACCACCGAGAGGCACAAGCCTAACTGAATAGACTTGAGTGTTCTCTACAGAAGCAGGTATCCCACTCCAAACCCAACCTAAAAATTCAAACTAGCTCTGGGAACTCTTTAATTGTCTTGGCAAGTGTGCGTATAAAAATTTTGGAGTTTAAGCACATAAATCAGTTTTTGGAGGGCTTTTTGGCATTAGGTCTTTCTTTAAACTGTAAGCTTAACTAGATTCTCCCCAGCCCACCTGCTTACTTTCATAATGGTAATTTTCGGCACAAAACCTGAAGTCCCTTCTTGCCCTTTTCATGATACAAGTAACTTAAGATCAGATTCTTTTGACAAGGCATGTTGTAACTTACCATTCCTTGTAAAGTGAAGCCAGTTTAGCTCACTAACAAATGTTACTGGATCCGCAGCATATTTTTCGAAAAATTTTTCCTAACCAGTGCACTGCTTGGTCTGCTGGGATTGACAGAGTAGCAAGTGTTTATGATGAGAAAAAAATGAATTTTCTTGGAAGAACCAGAAAAATACAGTAACAGTTTTTATAAATACTCAGAAATTGGGAGCAGACAAGGTAGATTAAGCCACACTGCAATTTTGGGGCTCCTGAAATATATTCAAGTACAGGAGGCTTAGCCCTACTAGGTCTCTAATTTGGGTCTAGGAGTAAGAAGTATGCAAGAAGCAGTAAAGGAACTGCATTCAGCAAGGGCTGGCCAGATAATCACTGCCCCTGAGTAGTGGTCCAGTCTCAGGCAGTTGTACACACTGCTAACACAGTTTAGAAAGCTGGGCAGTAACCTGTAATGTTTAGAAAAATAAGCTACAGGGCACAGCCTCATGCAGCTTACTCTTTAGTGAGCTGCCAAACGCTTTCCTCCCCAACCAGAACAAATCAAGCTGTCTTATGCAAGAGGAAAAGCCTTCATACCTTAGTGCTGAATGAGAACATGGCGGCCCAAGGAATGATGCAACAGCACTATTAATTTTAATAGGACTGCTCTCTGGGTGTGACCCTCAAAAGGACAGGAGCACCTAAACTTGTACCTTATACAAACAGCTTCTTAAAGCACTACTCTGAAAAATGAAAGCAGGAAATAGCTCTTCTCATCCTCGTTATCCCAATCTCACCCTTGTGGACAAAAGATGAAAGGATTCTGTTTGATTTGACACCTCCACATGAACACCGCCCCCAGCCCACGCAGGGACAGTGATGAACCCAGCCACCCTCTGCAGGCAAGCGCCACATCAAGCAGGTTTCAAGATTGCTTCCTACTCCAAGCTAATTACACCAGCAGGTTTGGCATTGCTTCTTCTCCCCCTCAGTGAATTCCTAAAAGAATTCCCATCCTTAGACCCTTCCACTGTTAGGTTATCACCAGTCTTTCGAGAGTTCATAGGAAGAAGTGCCTATGCAAAAAAATATTGCAGGGGAGTTAGACTGACCTAGCAATTGCAAGCTCTTAAAGCAGCCTAGCAGTCAGCACTGGAGAAGCAAAAAGATAATTTGGCTGGAGTAATGAGCTAAGTATAGAGCCACCAGGACAAGAGCTCCCCAATTATTTTTGCTTTTCTTTTGATGCGAGTGAAACAGCTTGGGAAGAAGCAGCCTTCAGCTGCTGCTAGAATCAGTTACGGAAGCTGCTCTAAGCAAAGCAACAGTGAACTTGTGCTTCACAAATTCTGCAAAAGTAGCACCAAGAGTCAAGATCAGCACCTTCTAAATCACTGAAGGTTTGGCTGGTTTTTTTTTAACCATCCTCAGTTCATTACCATATGTCAGCGTTTCAGGGAATGCTACTCACTTTAGAAAACCCCAACACCACACTCACCTTGTCTAGTCCTCTCACCAGATCAGTGTTCAGCAGTTTCCCTCAAGTATCAGCATTCATCCTCTCATTTAAAAGCTAAAATTCCAGTTTGACATGTGGAAGATATTTTGGCTCCAGCTAAAGCCTGCAGAACTGAAGTGGGGAAAAAGCAACATGACAGCAACCAGGCATGTTGTTACCATTATGCAGCTACACAAGAAGCTCCTATTTTCTGAAGTTTCTGTTAATGAATATTTATTATTCTTTCAGTTTAACAAGGGTGTATGAGCATTACTTACACAGCTATATATATCCACTGATACCCCATATGGTCACAGATTCTGAACGAGGGACCTATGATTAGCTGTACCACCACGGTTTTCCTGCAAGGACATTTCCACACACAAATACCCTAATACATGGATTGAGCATTTGTAGGTACACTGCACATACAGGTATACTGTCAATGTATTCGAGTTGTAGGCTTTTTTATCATGAACTAGGAGTTTTAGAGCAGAAATCTGGTCTCCTTAGAAGTCCAACCAATCAGATGCTTCCCCTTGGTTTTGCCAAAACACGAGCCAGCAACAAAATATTAAACACTTAGACATGGATCTCCAAAACTGAAAATTTCCACGTGGCTACTCTCTGCAGCCCCAATTTACTCATCTGTTACGTACAAGGATGCTCTGCAGCAGTGAAGTACACTAACCAAACACATCGAAATCATGTGATACTCACGCCTGAGTCTGAAGGGATTAAGAGATTCCAGTCCAGAGCAAAAGAAAACAAGCAAGCTATTGTGTCCTGCATTAGAAAACAGCTATGCCTTGACCATAATCCCTTAGCCAAACCTACAAGGAAAGCACAGCAGACCTCAGAATATTTACCTTGTTCCATCTCCCTCCTTTTTCCCCTCAGAGAGTTCAGATTTTCCCAAAGTGCAAAAAGGTGCATTCTTTTGGAAGTTACTCAAAGAAAGGTTCACTGAACATAGACAAAGATGATAATTTAATTATAATGGGTATCCAACCAGAATATAATGCCCCGTTCACAGCAAATTCCAGCTACCAGCAGTGAGAGAAAATTAAGAATCTGAATTCTCAAATGAGAATTCTCATGACTCATGACTAGTATGTCCACCAATCACTACACAATTAAAGAACAGGAATGCTTAATTGTAAAGATGAACACTCGTTTGATAAGGATTAGTCATTAATTTGATGAAAAGCTTATCCACTCTAAAAAAACATGCACAGTGCTTAGATGGAAAGAAGTAAAAGGTCTGCAGGCAGAGGCAATAAACTTGCAAGTTTACATTAAGTACACTTCAGTTGCTTTCCGCTTCCATTTATTAAAGGAAAATAATCAAACTAACCTAGAAACACAATCTGCTTAGACATTTTAGTCAGGTTTCTTGGATCAAAAGTTCAACAATGCCTACATTACACTAACATATTTGTTCTCAGAAGTGAAAAAAGAAATAAAGAAAACTCAAGTAGAACAATA
Source organism: Tauraco erythrolophus (assembly GCF_009769465.1). Lineage (NCBI taxonomy): Eukaryota > Metazoa > Chordata > Aves > Musophagiformes > Musophagidae > Tauraco > Tauraco erythrolophus. The sequence goes on from NC_141483.1 coordinate 1,810,628, forward strand.
AAATAAAAGTTATCAGCTCACACCACTCAGAAAAGGTGTTTCTACTCTAGTCAGACCATGGGAAACTTTGAAGAAGGACAGAGCAATGTCCTCACAGTAATTTTCAAACAAAACTGCTCTATGTGGTAAGTGAGTTTTCTTCTCACAGCCTCTCATTTTGGCTCACCTGTTTTTTCATGAGAGAGACAAGTATTATGAAATCCTGAACTTACGGAGGACCCACAGAACAGTAAAAGTCAGCTTTGACAACAGTTGTTTTGGAAGTTAGAGAGGACGCTGAAGGCTGGAGGCAGGTAAAACAGGGCAGTTTTCAGCAGCAACAAATCCAGAACTAGGTCTGAAAAGGTCTCGGAGCAAACACCCCATCAAGGATGCACCAAACAGTGTAATTACAAACAGCAGAACTTCACAGCACCTCATTTTATCTCAGGTAAAGTTTCAATGATAGCAATTACCAGCTCACAGATAGCAATGCAATAAGTAAAGCTTTCACAGGTACACATTTAGGTCAATTACAGCTACAGGAGATGGAATCAGACAGCCAAGCAACTCGCTCACTCCCTGTCCTCATCTACTTGCAGAGAAAACAAGGATAGTCAGGCTGCTGGTCCCCTTCTAACTACCAGATAGGAAATTGTAGGGAAATGCTTTCCTCCAATTCCAAACCTAGCTGCAACCACTTCCATGAGCAGCTTAGGACAAACTCATTTTAAAAGCATGTAGCAATAGCCTAAAAGTGACAGGACAGAGCTTAATGCCAGATCAACCAGTAGACTGGATCACTCTAACATCTTCTGTACAACAAAATGAAGGCTTCCCTTCAAAAGTAAGACGTTTGTCAGTAACATCTGACTAAGATGTAACATGTAACATCTACGTAAGAAGTTAAAGGTACTAAGGCTCCGCAGTCATAAGTAGTTCCAAATAAACTGTTTCCTAATCTCTCCGGGTGCTCAGTCTTTTTGTAACCCTTCCTTTAATTCAGCCTTCAGTTTCACTCAACTCCTCAATACTTTCAGTTACCATTTCTAGCAGCTAAATAACTGAAATCAAAATTCTCATAGCCTACTCATGACCCATGAGGTGCTAAACTCTACATGACAGAAAGACTCAAGGAAAGATCTGATCTTCCATCTATTTGCTCAAATCCTGCCACCAGCTGTACCCGCTCCCCCCAAAAAAAGAGAATCCTACTTGCACAGAACAGCTACACCACAGAGAAACAGAGGACTCGCACTCCCAGGACTGCGAAGGTTTATGATCCACATCCCAACACAAAAGGCTGCTCGTGGGGCAAGCTGGGGAGGCAGCAGAGGCCAGCCGCCTTGCAGGCAAGTCCTGCCTTCGCTCCACTCTCCAAGGGCAGCCAGCAAGGCTGCCCAGCGCATCTTGACTTCACAGACTGGGCTCCAACCTACACCCTTCGACAGGCATTTCCGTCCTCGCCTCGCACGGCTGGCTGGGAGCATTTCCTCCAGTCACTTCTGCAAGCAGAGAAAGCAGCACCAGTCTCCTTCTGTCGAGAGCCTGCCCTTTCCCAGTTCACACAGGAGTCAAACCCATCCTTTAAAGGCATAAGGAAAAGAGAAACTATTTTTATTTCTTCCTGAAGCTCCATCCTTTCAGGTAACACTACAGAATTAATGCTTTGATTATAGCCCTAGTTTCCAGTCCCAAAGCTGGAGAAGCAAATGAGGCCCACAAAAGGGCAACAGAAAACTGTTCTAACAGTGTTTCTATAAATAATGCCTATACCAGTGCACAAATCCCTGCTATTAGAAAGAAAAACTACAAAGACTTAATTATGGCAATGCAGCAGTCTTCCTCCACAATTTCAGCTTGAAGGGTATTGCTTCCCTCCCATACTGACTATATATTCTAGGAACTAAACCTCGTAGAGTACCAGAACAATCAAGAAAATACTTAAAGAGTCTATTAGACTTGTATACACAAAGGACATCATACAGACAGGCACCCCAGAGATCGCTATTTCAAGCTATTTTGTTTTCAAAAGTCTCAGTTAAAGCGTGATGTACAGCTTTTCACTGGTTTTCTCCGATTAAAATCTTCCCACACTCTTACAGCAGGGTAAGAAACACCACAAGAGAGCCTTTAGTAGAAGTGTTATCCATGGATAGTGTACTCACAGCATGGGAGAAGCACATACAGGTAGTAAGCTACTTGGACAATGTTGTTTCCTTGAAAAGTAGGAAGCTGAGATTACAGTGAAAAAAGTCTTCTCCCAATTCTTTTTCCAGTAAGGGCTAAATGAAGCAGGACCTGAGAGGGTGGATCCTACACATCTGCTAGAGATAGTCCCAGTAAAGAATAATTAGTTCTGAAATTAAAACGAGACAAAAAACCCTGAGAAATCCAACATTCCCCATGTTCAGCCTTGAGTCTACCAGGTGCCTGCAGCTGCAGATTCATGCATCTGCAGAACTGCCCCACCTCAAGAAACCAAGTACCTAAATCCTAATCCTGCTTCTGCCTCACAGGATCTAACAGGCATGCTGATCTGCCCAAGCCTTCTCAGGAACCTAATGCAGCAGGCAGAAAAGCATGTTTAAACTGATTCTTCCTGTAACCAACTTAAAACACAATCACAGCTTCTTATTTGAAAGCTCTGCCAGAAGAGACAAGACAGTACTGTAAGAACTTTGACATTCATGTGCTCGCCCAGGAAGCGGAAGAGATTTTCAGCTCTCCTCACGCTGGAGGTTTCCACTTCTTCTCCCCAGAAGTTCACTCCAGCCACCACCCTGGAGGAGATTCTGCAGAGAAGTCCCATCCAACCCTGTGGAAACTGTCCCTGCAGACAACACAGGAGCAGTTGGACTAAAATGAAATGGGGGGGAGCACAGACCACAGCTTGAGATCAACACACACAACACAAAGGACGACAATAGTTACACATTGGAGTATCAGAACAAATCTTTCCTACATGGATAGTCACTGTCTTCTAGGCCATGCTCTGGAAGTTGAGGCCCATGGCAGTCTGCTTTGCCACCTAGTCTCAGAAGTTCAAACATTTGAACATTCCCTGTTACAGCTCTCACTACAAAGAACACAGCCCAGTCAGGGTGATGGTGTCTTCTGACTGCCCTTCCAAGAGCCCAGCTCTTCCTAAACAGCCAAGGACTAACACCAAGTTTCTGATTTCACCCTAGCTTCCAGCTAATTCCACAGGTAACAGGATAATCTTCCAAACTAAGCTGAGGCTTCACTGCTGGCACTAGTTCTACTGCTTCACAAGATACATAACAGCTAAAAACCCTGAAGTTGACCACTACCCTGCTATTCCTACACTGGAGAATAATTTGACAACGAACTCATGTCAGTAAAAGCATCAGCTACATCAGCATCGCAGATGAAAGCTGTCACCTAAACTTCATCTTCATCATGGCTAGTCAGTCCATCACAACAAGCACTGAAAGCGACAGGGAGATGTGCTGAGCAAGGCAAAAGACAACTTGCTTTGCTTTTCATCTACTACTCCTGTAAGCACTGGTTTCTTTGATGTTCTGTACTCTTTCAACTAACACTGAACTCCAAAGTATTTGCAACTCAATATTTTTAGTTTAATTTCTCTAAAAAAAGGGTTTAGTACTACTTCAGATCCATCTGCATGTGTTATTGAGGACACATTTCATTACTGGCACGACTGGCAGCTTGTCCAACAGCCTGCCCCCAAGCCATCCCATCAGTGCTGCTTTACTGCTTTTCACTTCCCTTCTAGTCAAGAGGAGAAATAACAGCCTAATTCCTCTAAAACTAAGTTCCACTAGAACCTTGTTCAAAGCATTAACTTTTCCAGAACTGGTACTACTTCAGTACAGTAGCTCGTGCAAGTTCAGTTGCAATATCTCTTAAAGGCCAGACAGCTTCAAGTCTTCCAGAATCCAACTCTCCCAAGGAAGGGAGGCATTCTTTTCCAGAGTTTGGGGTGGTTTTTTTCCCTTTATCAAGTTTGGAAGGGTTCCACCACCTACATGAGAGCTATTATAAAGTCATTACTTGTCTCACTCAAGCATATACACACACATATTTCAGAAAAACTTCAAACTGGATCACACCAAGCTTACTTTGTTGCAACTACTTTCAGCATCAACACCCATGAGGAGGAACACCCAGTAGCCCCCCAGGAAGCCCTACAGAGCAAACTTCCAGTTAGCACTTAACTTGCAGTCACGTTCACATGTCAAACCAACTGGTGCTTTCTAAACTTTAAGATTCTAAGTCAGAGGCATTTCAGAAGATGAACCAAAGCCAGGAATCAGTAATCATATTTTAAATTCAGCCTCTAAACCCAGTGCTTTTTGATGGGCATCATGACTCCAGAAACAGCTTATCCATTCTCCCCCTCTACTCTGCGTGATTCTCCCCCTCTACTCTGCCCTCGTGAGACCTCACTTGGAGTATTGCGTCCAGTTCTGGAGTCCCCAACATAAGAAGGACATGGACCAGTTGGAGAGGGTCCAGAGGAGGGCCACGAAGATGATAAGAGGGCTGGAGCACCTTTCCTATGAGGACAGGCTGAAAGAGTTGGGGCTGTTCAGCCTGGAGAAGAGGAGGCTCCGGGGTGACCTTATAGCGGTCTTCCAGTACCTCAAGGGGGCCTACAAGAAAGATGGGGAGAGGCTGTTCAGGAGGGCCTGCTGTGATAGGACAAGGGGTAATGGTTTTAAAATAGAGGGAGGTAGATTCAGGTTGGATATTAGGAAAAAAATTTTTACCATGAGAGTTGTAGAACACTGGAACAGGTTGCCCAGAGAGGTGGTGGATGCTCCATCCCTGGAGACGTTCAAGGCCCGGTTGGATGAGGCCCTGAGCAACCTGATCTAGTTGGAGATATCCCTGTTCCTTGCAGGGGGGTTGGACTAGATGACCTTTGAAGGTCCCTTCCAGCCCTAACCATTCTATGATTCTATGATTCAATGAGCATTCCAGAAAGCCTCCTGCTCCACTTTCCCTCTCTAGCTCCCTTTGCACAGTGTGGCACTGCACTCCCAAGGTTTGCTGCGAGGAGCATGTTGCTATACTGGAAGTGAACAGAACAGCTCTGGCTCAGAGCAACACAATCCAGACACTTCCTAACAGACTGAAGGTGCAAGATACCACTGCTTCCAACAAGATAATGCTGCTACTTCCCTGCTACTACAGGCTGTTCTTCGCTCTAGTTGTGATCAGCAGGGACTGACTCTGCCTTTCTTATGGAATAAAACATTTCCTCCCAGAATCACCACAGCCAGTTGGTGCTCATTTCCTTCACACCACTACTAGAAACCATTACTCAGAGGAGGGGAAGAACAGGTCTGGGCTACTCATGCTCTGGATTACAATCAGATTTCCATGCCATCAAGTACGTTCTGTCAGTCCTCCTCAACTGCTCACCCCAGAGCACTGGGACAAAGCCTCAGCAGTTTCTGTGACCAATCACACTCTGAACAAGGACAGTCGACATCGAACGATGCTGGAGTCTGTGGCCTCTGCTCACCCCACAAGCAGCAGACACAAGAAGCGGACATGCACGCAAGTCAGTACACCAGTCAGGACACAGCAATGCTGCACCATTCAGGATTAGTGCATCCAAGGCAGAAGCTGTAACGCGTTAGGAGTGGATGTCTTCAGTTCTTTACTGGGCATATTAAGTCTCAGTGAAGAGTCAGTATTTCAAATTCCTGAATTAGCACTAATTTCACTTAGTTTCAATGATGTAGTTAATGCACAAGAACTACAGCATGGACTGAGTACTAGATATAATCCTAAAGTTTTCCTGACAGCCCTGGGAACTCATGGCACCAATATCTAGAAGAGGGGTGGAATCACAAATCATGATGCTCATTTCTCAGAGTTAAAACCCATATGGGATCTAACCAGCAGATCTTTACACCACCAGCTACTCTAGCTAGAGACAAACACAGAACAGTTCCACATTATGACTGAGAATTTAGTCCTTTGAAGCTTATTTTGAAAGAAACATAACTCACATTACTTTGATTCAGCCAATGGAAGCAACTATGAAACGTGCATATTTAAGCATCTGGAATTTTCATTCTAGGTTACAACATCTGATAAGCACTAACACACTGTTTGGAGCCATATGCTCTGGAAGACACCACCAATATCAAGCAGAAGAGTCCCATCTCATTACATCCAGTTACACATCCCAACAGGAAGCTATCAGAGCAGGAACAGCCATCACATCCCTTTGACATCCGCAGGTGAAAAGATCTCAAACTTTGTGCTGGACATGAACCCCGTTTCTGCAATTCACTCCACAGAGACAATTCCTTCTTCCTAGCTCCAGCAAACTTGTCAGGCTTCTTCTGCCTGTTACTCCAGCAGCCTAGCAATACCTTTCTCCTTAAGTTACTCCTTTTTTACGGGTTAATTGCCAGCAAAGCACTGCAAAGCCACATTCCTCCCACTCTCGAAAGGCTGACAACATACTTCTCTCCACCATCCTGGGTTGCATGTAGGTGGAATAAGATCTGAGATAAAATATCATATCCTCTATCTTCAGAAGCTTGGGTATACTCCATTTCCATCTCCTCCAGCTGTGGAAGACCATTTTTATGAAGAAAATAAATAGACAGCTTATCAAGCTGACCTATTCCACCTACTTGGCATCATTTGTGGCTTGCATAGCATATTACTTAAGCAGGCTAACATTGAAATTTTCATAATTTCTAGCACAGGCAGTTATTGTAATGGATACTAACCGTATCCTAGATTGGTACCTATAACACTGCCTGCAAGAGAACTAAGCTTGATTCTCAATACTTACTCCTATAATTTCAAGTAGGACAAGAGCACCTTTCAGTGCAATCACTCAAAAGCCATCACTGCTCAGCATCACTTTTTGCACATTTGCCCCTCCCTAAACTGCAAAGCAGACACAGAAACACCCGTCACTAAAACATTTCAGAATCTCATGCCCCACCTTTACTTATCTGCAGAAAGTTTCAACACTTACAGGTCACAGCATTTCCTGTGCTATGAAAGAAAACACTTTTTTCTGTCTTCCAAAACCACTGTGATCAGTAACAGCCGAAGCAATGCAGATATCAGATGTCAGCCTCCTCCCCGCAAGTTATCGACAAGCACTCCTTCACAAAAGCTCCTCCACCTCCACCAAAAAAGTTAATTTTCAAATGCTACAGTACATACTTTAGTCTAAACAGACAAAAGGCGTCTCAGCCCTTTAGATAAAGCTTGAAGCATGACAGGTAGTACAAGAAATCTGCCATAGTTCCTTCAGTTACATTACTGGAACAGGTTGCCCAGAGAAGTTGTGGCTGCCCCATCCCTGGAAGTGTTCAAGGCCAGGCTGGATGAGGCTTTGGGCAACCTGGTGTAGTGGAAGGTGTCCCTGCCCATGGCAGGGGGGTTGGACCTGGATGATCTTTGAGGTCCCTTCCAACCCAAACCATTCTATGATTCTATGACTATTATCCCTTCTGAATGGGCTCACCTAGGCATTTAAATAGGTCTTAATATTCACCACAAAGCCAAGCTGTATCACTACACTCAGCACTACCTGATGTGATTCACTAGACAAGCTCTTTTCTTCTAAAGTCTTACTGCACGTGGTTACATGGGCTTATCGCATAAGAAAACAGGTGAAGCACACAGGAGAAGAGTTTGAAGTCTGCAAGAGCCACGGGCTCATACCCAGCCTTCCCCCGAAGTGAGGGAAGTACGCATGAAAAGGAAAGAAATCAGTTTCCTGTACAGAGAGACATGAAGGAACATGAGGTCTCATCTGTTGACAAAACAACACTCCCTAAAAAAATAAACAGAAGAGGTAACAACTTCAATGCAAAAACTTAAACTCCACGTTGGAGGGAACAGGAAGAGTGGGAAACATGACTTACCAGAGAGAGGCAACATCTGCTCAGATCCCATCAAAAGAACAGGACTGTCAAAAGGAACACGGGGAAGAGGCACAATTAAAGCCCCAAAACTACGTAAATAAAAAGCCTTAACAAGGCGTCCTTATAAAAAGAACGGGAATTCTGGCCCCGTGCACAGGGACAGTGGAACACAACTCGTACCGCGGCCAAAACAGCAGCAGGAGTCAAGCGCGGCTGCCAGCGGCATGAGGCGATCCCTCCGCTCGGCTGTACGGGCAGCAGGGACACAGCCACCCCGCGGGGCGCGCAGGGAGGCGGCTGGCGCCAGACGAGGCCCACACGGCCACCGGCCACCCCCCTTGCTCCGTGCGCCCGAGGGACGCGCCGTCACCCTGCGGCAGGCCCGCGGCCGCGCCGCCGCCCGGGACGGCATCCCTGCCCGCCCGCGGAGGAGGCCGCCGCCGCCGCCACCTCCGGCCGCGCGCCTCAGCCCGCCGCCTGCTCCCGCGGCAGCCCCGGCTGAGCAGAAGGAAGGGGCGCCGGGTCGCCGCCGCCCCTCACCCCGCGGGCCGAGGGGGCGTGCCGGGCCGCGGCCCCGCAGCTGACAGCCCGGCCGCCCTCCTCCAGGCCCCGGCCCGCCAGGCCGGCCCACCCTCCCGCAAGACGCCGGGGCGAGCCCGGCCGCCCCCGCCGGCTCCTTACCGCGGGGCAGGGCATGGCGCGGAGCCCCCACAGCCCCTCCCGGGGCGCGGCCTCCTGCCTGGGCCGGGGTCGCCGGGCTCCGGGCTGCCTCCGCCGCCTCTCACAGCCACAACAACATGGCGGCCGCACGGGACGCGGGCACGGCTGGACCGGGCGGGCGCGCGCCCGGCCCCGCCTCCTCCCCCCCTCCCTCCCGCCCCGCCTCCTCCGCGGGGCGGAGCCGGGCGCGCGCCGTTCCCGCCCCTCAGCGCCCTGAGGGGGCGGCCGCGGCCGGCAGCGCGGTTCTCCTCAGGGCTCCTCGGCGCCTTGCCGCGGCCATCCCCAGAGCCCGGCAGCCGCTCTCCCTCAGCAGGTGAGGCCGACTCACCCTCTCCTCTTATAACCCTGCGGGGGCTTTACCGCCCGCAGCTGGCGGCCCAGAGCGCTGCTGAGGCGGGAGGCGCGGTGCGGTGGTACCGACGGTGTCTCAGGAGAAGGTTTAGCGGCCGCCTCCGCCATCCTGTGAGGAGGCAGTAGGTGGAGGCAGGCGGGAGTGGGGTGCTGAGGGCGCCAAGGAGCTCTGCACGCCGAGGGCTGCCCGTGCCGCGCCGCACCTGCTGGCGGTGGGGCCTGCAGTCCTGGGCTCCTCCTCAGCACTCCTGCAAAGCCCGCGCGTCCCTTGGAGAAACACCCTGTCTGGCTACAGAAGCCGCTCTTGCGCACAAGGCCTTCCGGCCGACGCTTTCCTCCTTTGCTTTTGTGGCATTCGGCTCAGCTGTAAGAACATGTGTGGCCCCGTGCCATCAGTAGGCGCGCTGTCCAAGCCACCATGAGCGGCCTGCAGCTCCCAGAGCATGAGGTAATGGGGAGCGGGGAGCCAGCACGAGGCAGGGGAGCCAAAAAATACATGGAAATTGAGAGACAAGTGATAAAGCAGAAGGGGCATGAGCGTTAAGCGACAGAAAGGCATGAGAAAGCTTGAGAGGCAAATGGCAGCAGCGTCAGAGGTGGCAGGGTACGGCTGGCAGGAAGTGTTGCAGTTTCCAAAGCGAAGCTTTAACTAGGCCTCGTGCAGTGGAGTTCTTTTTCAGCAGCAAGATTTATATCCGGGTTTTGTTGCAAGTGTGATGGATCATTAATGCTTTCTTTTTATACATATCTTTAAGTTACAATACCGTATGTAGGTCAGGTTGTACTTTTGAGAGATATTTCCACCTGCTCCTCATGTTTGCCTTGATCTGAAATGAAACGCTTGCTTGCAAGTAACTATAAAACGCAGTCCTAAATTATCCGCAGGACTCTCCCTCTGAGTCCAAGGCTAGTCATTGTAACAGATGGACTTCAGTCTGTCATTAAGTCATGTTTAAGCTAGAAGTAGCATTAATGTTCAGAGAGAACAATACAAAATACAGGATCCCATGTCTTTAAACTCAGATATAAGCCACTGAGTGAGCTGTTTTCTAGTTTTCCTCCCTTGGTCAGAGACAGTGAACATTTGAAAGCCCTTCTAAAGGGATTTTTTCCAACAACAAGCCATCATCTGAATGCAAATGTGATCTGAATGTCAATATGTACCTTGAGAGGAACTTTGGAAGAAATACAGATAACTGAAGGGAAAAACAGCATTCCTGGCCCGTTTATACCCAAAAGCAATGAAAAAATGTTCAGCTGGTATAGCTGTAACTGAAAAGGATGTGTGTTGACAGCATTAGGAAGCAGAATACGAATTTTGAAAACTGCCTGTTAAATGGTTGCCTTTTGCAGTATCCCTGGGCGGAGATCAAATGTGACCTACTTCAGGAAGCTGAATCCTGGAGACCCAGGGTTTTTGTACAGCAGAACCTGCCGGTTATTCCTTCTGGTTTTTAAAGAGGGGGAACTAGCCAGAGTGCCATCCCTGTGACAGGAAAAGCTGTGCACTTCCAGCTGCCTATTTCAGTGACACAAGTTGTCGTCTTTGGCATTATCCTTACCAATACGGTTGAACATATTGCATGGAGACTTTCCATGTCCTGTGTTCCGAGTCTCTCAATTTCTTGTGTTCCAGTCTGTTTTTTAATAAATGTTAGGTATGGGCCTAAAGTGTGAAAGGACTTTTGCCTCCATTTTCTGTGATGACTGGGGCAAAGGATGATAGCTAATGAGAATTATTTTATGGAAACGGAAATCACTGCACGCAAAGGGAGAGCAAGGCTGTGAGAATCTGACACGCAGCTCAGGGAACGAGGTGTTCCCAAGCCCACGGTTCTGACGGACCATGAGGCTGTCCTCACTCATTCCGTACAAAGTTTTTAATTTGTCAGATTGAGGGTAGTAATGAATTACCGAGGAACTACTGAAGCAAGAGGAAGAAAAGCAGTCCAGTCATTGTCCTGCACGTGGGCCGGAGCAATCCCAAGCACAAGTACAAGCTGGGTGGAGAATGGATTGAGAGCAGCCCTGAGGAGAAGGACTTGGGAGTGCTGGTGGATGAGAAGCTCAACATGAGCCGGCAACGTGCGCTGGCAGCCCAGAAAGTCAACCGTGTCCTGGGCTGCATCCAAAGCAGCGTGGGCAGCAGGTTGAGGGAGGGGATTCTGCCTCTCTGCTCTGCTCTGCTCTGGTGAGACCCCCCCTGCAGTGCCGTGTTCAGCTCTGGGGTCCCCAACACAAGAAGAACATGGAGCTGCTGGAGCGGGTCCAGAGGAGGCCACGAAGATGATCCGAGGGCTGGAGCACCTCTGCTCTGGAAACAGGCTGAGAGGGAGTTGGGGCTGTTCAGCCTGGAGAAGAGAAGGCTTCAGGGAGACCTTCCAGTACCTAAAGGGGGCCTACAGGAAAGCTGGAGAGGGACTTTTTCCAAGGGCGTGTAGTGACAGAACATGGGGCAATGGATTTAAACTGGAAGAGGGGAGATTTCCATTGGATCTAAGGAAGAAATTCTTCCCTCTGAGGGTGGTGAGGCACTGGAACAGGTTGCCCAGAGAAGCTGTGGCTGCCCCATCCCTGTAATTGTTCAAGGCCAGGTTGGATGGGGCTTTGGGCAACCTGGTGTAGTGGCAGGTGTCCCTGCCCATGGCAGGGGGTTTGGAACTGGATGGTCTGGAAGGCCTCTTCCAACCCAAACCTGTGATTCTATGATTTAGACGCCTGTTAGTCTGACCTCAAGAACATTAAAAGCTTAGAAAAAAATATAAAGGAAAAGGTAGTTTGGGACAGACAAGTAAATGGAAAATAAGCAAAATGTGACATAACTTTACTAAAGATATATTGCATTTAACCAAGATTATACCCTTGATGATTGTTTTCTAGACAATGGATATACAATAGATGTAATCTAACTAGATTTAACAGGATATTAAATACAATGCCACGTGGCAAATGCCCCCGTGGTTTATCTGGGGAGCTATTTGGTAGGTAAGAAGGTCGCTACAGACGGATGGCAATTGTTGGGGTGGAAAGGTGGACGGTGAGGGTGGAGCTGAGCTCCTGAAGAAAGGACTTGGACACTATCAGCAGGTTCAAAAATATATTCAGTAAATGACTGGAGAGCAGGTCCGTAAAAAAATAGCTGCATTGAAAAGAGAGGGAAGTCACCTCAAACATGCAGTACCTGTGGATGCACAGGGAGTGCAAAGGGAAGAGGGAACAGAAAGTGGCTGAGCACCGATGCTCTCCTTCAACGGCATCGCTCACTGCCCCTCGTGGAGATGGAGTCCTGGGCCACAGGGACTAACAGGTCCAACGACTTACGTTCTTTTGATCTTGCCCAACATTCTTTGGCCGGGCCTTGGAACGAAAGGTAGGAGCGAGGTGATGGCATTTGCTGATAGCACAAAGTCGGGAGGCACCAGCAATACGGAGGGAATGTCTGTGTTGCTGGAAGAGTTGGATAGCATGGAGTGCTGGCGCATTAGAAATGGGATGAAATTTAATAGTGGAAAGTACAAGGTCATGCACTTGGGAATTGCTAACAAAAATCTCTGCTGCAAGCTGGGAGCTCATCAGTTGGAAATGACAGAAGAGAAAAATCTGGGTGAATTTATTGCTCTCAAGATGACTGCGAACTCCCAGTATGAAGCAGCTCCGACAAAAAGCACATGTCAACTGAGAGATTTCCGAGAAGGGGAAAATGCTAATACCATTGTACAAAGCTCTGCTGCAACCTTCTCTGGAATTATGCATGCAGCTCTGGTCACTTTTAATCAAGGGACACGAACTTAAAATGTGACTGGAGAATAATTACAGGGTAATCCTGAGCTTTTCTTACACGAGGATCTTGAAATAATTTGTTTAGCCAAAAAATTGAATGCTGGGAAGGGATACAGTTGTTCTCTGTGAAACTTCAGGGAGCAAACACAGAGGTAAACACACCTCCCTTAAGAGCAAGGGTGATGTTAATGTAAGAGCAAACAAGTATCCGATGGCCGTGAAAAGTCTGGGCTGAAACACGAGAACACCAGAGCTTCCAGGAGCTCAAGTGCTGAGGCTCTAGGTCATCCTTGCCAGAGCTGGCTTACCACCAGCTGAGAACTGACCCCAAGGACTCCCCAAGCCCTTTCCAGACCTCTCTTGCTGTTCTAGACACGGCCACCAAGTTACGAGTTGGCTTCTTGTGAAAAGAAAAGGGGCACCTGATGTGGAAGGAGATTCTTTGGGCTGCCGTCGCGGGCCAAGTGTCATTTGAGTTGTCGGCTGTATTTAGCAAGGCCACATTCAAAATCTGCGTGTGGTCGTGGTGGAGGCAGACAGCATCCTGTCCTGGATCATCCCAGGATCTGAGGTGATCCCTCCGATCATCTTCCCACTGGGGCCAGCTCTCGTGCCCGTGCTGTGTGGGAGATGCAATCCTTGAGCATCCGGCACAGCAAGAGATGGCAAACCATCACAAACACATCAGGTACTTTCCTGCCCCTCTTGCCATCCCATAACCTTTATTACACTTCATTCTTGGGATCCAAACAGCCAAACTCAGGCTTCGTGGGCTGTTTCTGTTATGATGGAAAACTGATGGGAAGGTCAGATATGTCTTTAAAAAAACCCAAACCAACCACCACACCGAGTCCTGATTCTGTAAGAACAGTCAGATCGTGAAACGTAGGGTAGTTTCCTTTCTCAGGACTCCAAACTGGCTTCTTTGGCCAGTTTTCTACCCAGAAGCAGTTCTCCTCATCCTTCCTCTCCCATTTTGTTTCTTTTTTTCATTTTTCACTGTACCTTGACGTTTTACTGGCTTTACTCTCTGGTTCCTTTATTTTTTTTTAACGAATGCCTGAACAGAACACTGTGCTCAGACCCTTCTCTGACCATTGCGTTTATCCTTTGTTCTTCTTTGTGTAGGTACTTCCATTCTTTCTGCTCCCCTCAAACAAGCAATTGTTTCATTGTTCGTGTAATCCAAGTGGCAGGCGGTAAGGGCATCAGGGGCAGCACGGCGTGAGGCCACCCCTGATGAAAATGTGCCAGGTGAGAGGCACCCACTCTGCCAGTCATCCTGATGGGGCCCAGAAAACAGGTGCTCTGACTCATTCCCTTGAAAAGTAGATGCATAATTGGAAAATAATGAGGTTTTTATGACATGTGTATTGGTTTTGTCAGAACATTTTCCAATAATCTCGTTTTAGGACTTTTTGTCTTGAAATAACCCTGTTTTAAACCAAGATGTGCCATCTTGGTGATGCTTTGCCAAAGGAAGCTACACAATGGAGCTGGCTTGGCTGTGGCTACACATCGAGGTGATTATTACAGGACTAATGAAATGCGAAGATTTCGGGGACTCTGAAAACTTCAGCTCCAACGTTTTTGAGCAAATACTGAAAATGGCTTTGGGGACAGCATTTCAGGTGGGAGCAAGGACACATGAGCTGGTTGGCACGTGAGAAGCCAGCTCCACCCAGCAGATGGGCCGGAGACATGCTCTGCCCGGCTGTGAAAGGCAGGACAGCTCTTCGTGACAGAATTCCTACTGAACGTTGAGCGCAGGGCGGTGCTCCGCAGGTGATGGATGACGCCTGGCTCGCGCAAAGCCTCTCTCTACCTGGAAGGAAAAGCTGATGTCGATCCTGAAGATACACCAGCAGCTCAGTGTAGGCACAGTGTCTGGAAGCCTTGGTTTGTGTCTGCTTAAATTATTTTCTTTTACTTAAAAGACTAATAATCCGTATTTTTCGCCTTGTGAGCTAAAAATAAGGAAAATGTTCAAAGTATTTTATACTGAACACGTCTTTTGTTTGGAAAAGGTAACTGACACAACTTCAAGCTGTCAAGTACTGTGTTGCTACAACAACACACTGCCTGAAAAATGCTTTTAATAATAAAGCATTTCTATTTGTCTTTATTTTTATTCTTTTCTTTATTAATAACACTAATAAAGCATATAATTAGTATTTTAATAAGCACACTTAAGAGCCTTCCTCCTGAAGTCAGATGATTATTATCCTGTTGTATAAAAGAGAAACACAAGGCAGCGAGAGGCTAAGAAGCTGTCTGATCAGAAGGGCTGCTTCCGAAAATTGTATTATTTTAACCGATTACCTTAAGTGATAATTCTCTATACTGTAGAAATACGCCAGTAACTCGCTCAGGGCTGTGCCCGCTGTGGGCACAGTGATCAGAGGAGGGAGTTCCCACCCACAGGAACTTGCACCATCAAAGCTCTCAGAAGTTGAGCAACTCCTTCGTTCCACCAACCAGGCGAACGCTGTTCCGGCAGCAAACCGGAGTTCTGCTCGTCCGCAGATGCAATGCTGTGCGGAGAACGACCTAAGAAGCATCTTGGGCTGTTGGTGGTGTCTTTGCATAAAAAATATCCATGAGACTTTACACTAAGAATATACTTAGAAGGAGTTTCTTGGAGAACGATGGAAAATTGAAAAGATATTTAATAAATTATTGTAGGATGCATCAGGTCAGTACTTTAACGATAGTACCTCTGTCTCTATGACTCTGAAGAACGTGCTGGGGAAAGCTTACAACTTCCGTTAGTCCTTGGTAAGCCAATGTATCTATCATTAAGATAAGATGTGAAGAAGGAAAAAGTAGAGCTGGGTTGAAAAATGGCAAAGCCCGGGGCTATATCGATTCATCATTATTACTGTAATTGCATTTCAGCTGCTTAGAAAATATAATGGCCAATTTCCACAGCTTTGCAATTTGATGCTATGAGTATGTCTTTTTTTAGATTACATTGACATTTTCCTCCACTCACTTCATAACTCTTTCATTTTATTTCTTTTTTTTGGATGTGTTTAGACGTGATGGTCCTTCAGGGTTTCCTGCACTCTCAGACCTGCGTGTGAACAGCACACGGGCAGGCTGCTGCCTTCCAACCCGCTGCGATGGCCCTTTGGAAGAAAAAAAGAGGGGACAGGAGGTGTGCCCCGCCTGGTTTGCGTGTGGGGAGGAAGGTCACTGGGCCCGGTAACCGCTGAGACTGCTCTGTGAGTCGGAGGAAAAAAGCCATCTTCTGCACCGGCGCTGCAGTGAAGCAGATATTCCAACCGGACCCCAGGCTGTCGTTTGGGACTTTCAGGTGGAATTTGAGAAAATGTGGGAACTGAGGAAAGCTTTGGTGCTGTTCAGGAGGTAGAGTGCTGTATTACAGCGTTCGTGGCAGACTGACAAAGGGAACAGACTGACCTCCACCAGTGCCTTTCTGGGGTCGCTGCAGCGTTTCAGTCCTCCTCTTGGTGCTTCTCTGCACTGCTCGGAATTAAAAGGCTGTTTTGTGTCTTGTCACTGGCCCAGTCAGGAACGTCCTCACCGCACAGATGGCGTCGGGGCGGTTAGTGGTGTCTGTCTGTCCCAACACAGTGCTCCCAGAACCGGGGTGCTCTTCCCAGCCTTTGCCTTGTGACATCCAATCATCTGCAGGGTTCCATTCAGCACGGAACAACTTCCTCCCACCCGTGAATCACACTGAGGAAGGATCCTTGTAATCAAAGCTCTTTTTCCAAGAGCTTTTATCTGGAGATGTTCTCCACTTCAGCTCTGGTCCGAAGCCTGCTTGTCCAGGGGCTTCAGGTGGCTCCGGATCAGACCTCGAAGGCGGGATTTTTCCGCAGAGCTGGGCAGCCTGCAGGCTGCTCTTAATTCTTCCCCTCACCTGGGCGAGAGACCGGCAGCTGCCCTGCACGGCTGGGATCCCAGTTGTCCCAGCGTTAAGGTTTCAGATGTGACTTTCACTGCCATGAAGCATTCAAGGTCTCCTTGTGAGGGGAACGGACGCACTTTTTGGTTGATTTGTTTGGTTTCTATTCATTTGCCAGATTAAATTGAATTTGTCTGTGTGTACACATGTAATTACAGAACTCGGCTGTACAGACGTGGTTAATGGCACCAATGTTTTGGGCAGAGGCTCCGGCAGTTCGCAGTGCTTTAGGGAATCAAACATGCGATACATAATTGGTAAGGTAACCAAAAAAATTCCAAAAAGAGGAAGAGTGATTCAAAACAGCTTGATGACAGATTCGAAGCCCACTGAGTCACTTGGAGCCTCACTGCCGCTGCTCTGGAGGAAGGTTGGCACAGGAGGGGAAAGAAACAGACGCCTTTGCAAGGAAATTGTGTTTCAGTTGCCAAATGTTGTCCTGCGCTGAGCAATCGGAGCAAACCTTGGATCTGACACGGTTACTAGCCAGTTTTATCTGGTGAGCTGTTTTGCACAGCGTGTTGGTGCTGGGGCTGCAGGCTGGGGGCCTGACTTGCGTAGGTGATGGTTGAGAAATAGGAATAATAAAATAATTCATTTAAAAATCAGTAATTCAAAAGGTGTGGCAAAGGAGTGGTGAAAACGGCAGGTTCCGGACAACCTGTCGTGACATTTAAAGTGCAAATCACTAGTACCCAACTAATGTGAGAGCAAGGCAGCCTGCCCGTGCTGCCCTCCTGCTGGGGAGGTGCCAGCGTGCCAGCAAGGAGCTGCTGGCAGGACTGTGCTGGGGAGGAGCAGGGAGCAGTCGGCTTCTCCTGCCGCGCTGACGGAAACCCCTCGGGTGTGTAGCCCTCTCCCCACCTGTGGGGTCACGGGCACTCCAATGCCGGTGTGCACGGCTGGAAGGGGGGTATATCTGGAGTCTGCGAGGGCTTGGATTGGGGGATCGGGAGCTGGAACCTCGTTAAGCCCCATTCCTAATTAGCCACACGACAGAGGGCACGGCGTAGTTTCTGTTTCAGGCTATTTCACCATCTAAACCTGGGCTCTGGCCTAAGTTTCGGAGTTCCCTGTGGTCAAGGAAGAGAACCGAGACCCTCCAAATGACCTAAATTAGTGACAGCTGGATGTGTCCATCCCCCCTGCATCCCGCTGCCATCCCACAGGCGTGAGCGTGGCTGACATAATGTCCATTGCGCTTGTATTAATTGACAAGAATTACACTCGTCCTGCAGTGACCTCCCTAACGAGCAACGAGGGGACTGTGAGGGGGTCGGGTGGGTTCACTGCCCCAACCAGAGCCCCTCCCTGGCCCCCTCCCACCTGCCACATGGATGGCTCAGGAAAATGGAGTTAAGAAGGTCTCCCGTATCAAAAAGGCGACTTATTTAACCGAACGGCTGTCTTTCAAAGGAAAACCAACCGCCTCGTGGACAGAGGCGTTCTTGCAGGACAGGGTTGTGGATTGAGAACCTCATGAAGTTCAACAAGGCCAAGTGCAAGGTCCTGCACATGGGTCAGGGCAAGCACAAGCACAAGCACAGGCTGGATGGAGAATGGATGGAGAGCAGCCCTGAGGAGAAGGACTTGGGGGTGCTGGATGATGAGAAGCTCAACATGAGCTGGCACCGTGCGCTGGCAGCCTAGAAAGCCAACTGTGTCCTGGGCTGCATCCAAAGCAGTGTGGGCAGCAGGTTGAGGGAGGGGATTCTGCCCCTCTGCTCTGCTCTCCTGAGACCCCCCTGCAGTGCTGCCTTCAGCTCTGGGGTCCCCAACATCAGAAGAACATGGAGCTGCTGGAGCAGATCCAGAGGAGGCCACGAAGATGTTCCGAGGGCTGGAGCACCTCTGCTCTGGAGACAGGCTGAGAGAGTTGGGGCTGTTCAGCCTGGAGAAGAGAAGGCTGCGGTGAGACCTTCCAGCACCTTCCAGTGCCTAAAGGGGCTACAGGAAAGCTGGAGAGGGGCTTTGGACAAGGGTGTGTAGTGACAGGACACGGGGCAATGGCTTTACACTGAAAGAGGGGAGATTTCGATGGGATCTAAGGAAGAAATTCTTCCCTCTGAGGGTGGTGAGGCACTGGCACAGGTTGCCCAGAGAAGCTGTGGCTGCCCCATCCCTGGAAGTGTTCAAGGCCAGGCTGGATGGGGCTTTGGGCAACCTGGTGTAATGGCAGGTGTCCCTGCCCATGGCAGGGGGGTTGGAACTGGATGGTCTTCGAGGTCCCTCCCCACCCAAACCGTTCCGTGATTCTGTCACTCCATGATTGCGGCTGCCGTTCCCAGGCCGCCGCCGGAGCGTGGCACGGACGGCGGGCGGGGGATCGGGGTTACACCCACCGCTCTGGTTACTGCGGCACCGCCGGCCCCAAACGCGGCCCCAAACGCGGCCCCGGGCTCCGAGCCCGCACCGCGGGAGGGGGCGGGGCCTCGCCAGACCCCGCCCAGCGCGCACTTCCGCTCGGCGCCGGAACAGAACGGCCCGGCCCGGCCCGGCCGTGTGGCTGCGGCAGCGCGGTGCCGGCGGCGGAGCTGCGCGGCGGCCGTGGCTGCCCGGTAACGCGGGCCCGGGCGTGCTGGCGGGGCCGCGTGGGGAGCGGCGGCGGGCGGGGCGGGAGCGGGCTGTGGGAACGTTGCTGCGGGCGGCAGGGTGCCAGGGCCCGGGGGGGCGGGGGCAGCGGCTCCCAGGGGTGTCCGCAGCGGCAGGGCCTGGCTTGGGTGGCGGGGGCACGTCGGAGGGCGGGCAGGCCGCGGGGGGGGGGGCGGTAGTGGCGGCTGGCGGGGTGCTGGGGCACGGGGGCGGGTAACGGGGCTCGGGGCGGGTGGCGGGAGCTGGAGGGAGAGTTTGGGGCTACGGGCCCGGAGGGGCGGCTGTGGTGGCACACGGGCGGGGGGTGGGCAGAGCTCAGTCCGGGGCCTGGCTGGGGGATGGGGTGACCCTGGAGGTGTGGTAGCAGGGGGAAAACTGGGACCGGTGACTTCGGCGCAGATAAAGGGAAGCGGGCTGCCCGGGCTTTGGCTGACTCCCCTGGCACATCCAAGGTTCGCTGCTGCTGTTGGTGAGGCTGTGGTGGGCACCTTTCCGCTGCCACCAGTGAGCTGTGGTGGGTGCCTCGGCCCCAGCAGCGTGCCCCTCACCCTGGGTGTCCCCGTGTCCGTGCCCCTCGGCGGGCAGCGGGGAGCACAAGGCAGAGGATGCTTCTGACGCTGCAAAAATAAGTTTCCCTGGCAAAAGTCTGGTTTGTCGTGGTCTTTGTCCAGGTGGTTTGCCCAAAATCCCAGGGTATGACAGGCTAACCGTGCCCTTGTGGCTCAGCCCAGAGCTCTTCGGGGGGAGAAAAGCGTGTGATAGGATTGGGAATGATTCTCCGTGTTGAGAATGTTCCATGCTCAGGTTTATTCTCTTCTCCAGATGAATAAGCTTTTGGCCAGGAGACCTGTCTCTTCCAAGGTTGTTTTTGACTTGGACTGGAGATTTGGGTGCTTGGCAGGCTTGAAATGAGACACTTGGCGTTTGTTTCCTTGTTGCAAACACACAGTTCTGTCTGCACTTTCCAGAATGACTCTAGAAATTTTATGAGCCAAATTAAATATCTGACGAGAACTGAAAAACAGCTCGGCTTATTCTGCTGAAAAGTTTGGGAGGTTTTTTCCCCCCCAAAGGAAATATTTATCTAAAAAACTGAAAACTCCATTGTCAATATTCTAATCTTTAAACTTTGTTGGAAAGACATAATTGTTTTAAGTTTTCTAAGCTGTGTGTATTGGTGTTGCTCTACTGTAATTTATTTCTTTTATTTTCTAAATCGAACTCCGAAATGTTAGATGACGCAATTTTTGCGTAAATCCATAGGTGACTGATTCTCTAGAACTAAAAATGTTACTCCTTCCCTTGCTGTCCAAACTGTGGTCTTGCTCTCGAATCGGAATCGTCCAGCTGGAGAGATGCTCCTCTCGTTTTGAGTGTCGTTCTGTGCAGACAGCGCCGGTGCAGTTAAACGTAGAATGTCTCGGCTTGAAAGGGACCCGTAAGGATCATCACGTGCAGTTCCCTGCGCCTTGCAGGACTACCTAAAACTAAATTGTGTGGCTAAGGGCATTGTCCAGGCGTTCCTTGAACTCCGACGTGTGGAAGGAGACTTGTGATCTTGGATCTTAACAAGAACGTAACTTTTTAGTACTATTTCACAGAAATCATGATACCAGAAAACCCCCAAGAAGCTAAAAGCTCCGTTAACTTTCAGTTTTCATTTTTTTGTTAATATCTGAACTTTTTTAACAATGCATATAACATACTTGCTTTTGAATTACTCTAATGTTTGACTTACAGTTAATTTCAGAAAACTGATTATTTCTGAGCCTAAAAACGCTGTTGAAGATTACAGCGTGGTTTTGTGGCTACGTGGGAAATTAGCAGGGGAAAGGAAGGCTGTGTTTCGTAGGCTCCCCCTGTGTGCCTTATCTGGATGAGGACTGAGTGATCCTGCCACAGAAGCACCAAAAATATTTTTTTAATAGTGTTAACAGGATGTCTTTTGATTGCCTCTCCACTTCATACTGTCAGGAGATGGGCTGCAAGCGTTAAAAGTAGAGAGTTCAGCCCGACTTCAGGAGCCAGATTTAAATACCAAGCTCCTATATTAAATAATGTCCCAAAATACTTTTTTTTTTGTTTGTTATCGTGGAAGATGTCCGTGGCCTTTCAGCAAGGCACAGGGATGAGAACACAGCACCGCGTTACAGGTTCCTTCTGAGGCATGTGGAGGGGCTCTTGGGTGTTCCCCGGAGGTTCGGCATTTGGGTGCTGTGTAAATTGCTCTGAGTAAATATCTTTCCAGCTGCTGCGTGTCTGTATGTTACAGGAAGGCTGCAGCCTCTTTGGTTACACTTTTGGTTGCTTGACCTTGTAAAACTCATCCTGTGCTGCTTTTGTTTTTCTGTTTGCTGAAGACAGGAACGAGTCATCACGATGCCAGCGTTGCCTCTGGATGAACTCCAGCTGACAGAAAGGGATCCCAGGACAGGGAAGCTGAGAACTTTACCGGCACTGGTGAGCTGTGTTTTTCCTGAAAGCCAAACAAGACCTTTAACAAATGATTGTCATGTATTCAGACCTGGGCAAAACTAGACCTTGGTCCAGGATATGATAAAATTTGGTCAGCTTCCACGTTAAAGAGATTGTTTTCTTTGTGTTTTAGTGCATTCAAATAGTTGAGAGTTTTATTTCAGTGATGGGTAAATGACAAGTGACTGTTTTCAGCACCTATAATAAACTGTGTTCTCCCAGAACTCCTTATTCTTTCAAGGAACAACCTGATTAGCAATGAAAACTTTGTTGCAATAGAGAGAATGATGCTTTGGGAGCTTTTGCAAACTCCTTGGGAAGTTTAGCTCCAAGCTATAGCACTGGGATAAGTCCATCCACTTACTTCATCCTGTGACCTCCTGCTCTGTGGCTTCAGCTTGGTGAAATCAGAAGATTAAATCCACACTTACCCTTTTCTCCCAGAAATAAGACAGCATGGAGAGAACCTTCTGGACATGTTGCAGAAGTGGGACCTGCCAGTACCACTGCTTGCTCCTGAGGGGGTTTACCCTGGGCATACGTGTGGGTTGAGGCAGAGCTTGAAGATGCTGCTGGCTGCTCAACATGATTCTCGTTCTAGCGTGGGACTATTTGGGCAAAACCTGTTCAGGAACCCTTGGGAAGGGTAGTGAAATGTTTCTTCTCTGTATTTGGTGGTCATGGACAATGGGATCGAGTGCACCGTCAGCAAGTTTGCTGACAACACCAAGCTGTGTGGTGTGGTGGACACGCTGGAGGACAGGGATGCCATCCAGAGGGACCTTGACAGGCTGGAGAGGTGGGCCTGTGAGAACCTCATGAAGTTCAACAAGGCCAAGTGCAAGGTCCTGCACATGGGTCAGGGCATTCCCAAGCACAAGTACAGGCTGGGCGGAGAATGGATGGAGAGCAGCCCTGAGGAGAAGGACTTGGGGGTGCTGGATGATGAGAAGCTCAACATGAGCCGGCACCGTGCGCTGGCAGCCCAGAAATCCAACCGTGTCCTGGGCTGCATCCAAAGCAGTGTGGGCAGCAGGTCGAGGGAGGGGATTCTGCCCCTCTGCTCTGCTCTCCTGAGACCCCCCTGCAGTGCCGCGTTCAGCTCTGGGGTCCTCAACACAAGAAGGGCATGGAGCTGTTGGAGCGGGTCCAGAGGAGGCCACGAAGATGATGCGAGGGCTGGAGCACCTCTGCTATGGAGACAGGCTGAGAGAGTTGGGGCTGTTCAGCCTGGAGAAGAGAAGGCTCTGGGAGACCTTCCAGCACCTTCCAGTGCCTAAAGGGGCTACAGGAAAGCTGGAGAGGGGCTTTTTCCAAGGGCGTGTGGTGACAGAACATGGGTCAATGGCTTTAAACTGAAAGAGGGGAGATTTCAATGGGATCTAAGGAAGAAATTCTTCCCTCTGAGGGTGGTGAGACACTGGAACAGGTTGCCCAGAGAAGCTGTGGCTGCCCCATCCCTGGAAGTGTTCAAGGCCAGGTTGGATGAGGCTCTGAGCAACCTGGTGTGGCTGAAGGTGTCCCTGCCTGTGACAGGGGGGTTGGAACTGGATGGTCTTTGAGATCCCTTCCAACTCAAACCGTTCTATGACTCTGTCGGTTTGACTTCATGGAATGTTGTGCAAGAACCAGTTTGGAGGAAGAAGAGAGAGTGCAGGCCACATTTCAAAGGCGTGACATTAACTGTTGCTGTTTGTTTTGAGGGTGTGGGAGGATTGCTTTGCAAGGCTTTTGGCTAACAGATTGCAAGGAGCAATATCTGCCAAATCATGAAAGTCTGAAAATATTGCTGATAAATCAGGAGACAAACCCACTGAGTTTGACTGATCGAAAAATTAGGAAATGGGAAGCTGCCAGGGAACTGAAAGTCAATTTGTGTGAAGGTGTAATTTTGTGTTGGTTTCCTGAAATTCAGTGAGCAGTGCAAGTGGTGACTGAGCGTTCCTGTCCCTGGGCCCGTGTTTGTAATGCCGTGTTTTGGCTTTCTGCAGCACCCAGAAATAAAAGCAGATCGGTCTTTTGTGCTATACAGACCGCCACCGGCTGTCCGAGACCCTGCTTTAGTGGAAGAGTTCTTGGAGCGAGCGAAATTCATTGCGGATGATCTGAACTGGCTTCTGGCTCTGCCTCATGACAAATTTTGGTGCCAGGTAATGATTGTTTTGTGGACGCTGGAGAAAAAGTGTGAACAATTGGAGTGCTTGTAAAAGCCACCAATTTGCAATGGTATTAGTAAAAACTTGTATGTGCTCGTGATGTCATTTGTCAAACATGTTAACTGCTGCACCTTAGAGTGCAAAGAAAGTATTTCCCTATAGATGTTTTGTTGTGGATTTTAAGAGTTTGTATTCCATACACATATGAATCTTTTTAGCACTCTTGGCTTGCTTTTAAATGTGGCTGCCCATGAGCACAACCTCTGAATGTCTGACATTCCCTTCTTTCCATTTTCTTGTCTTTTGCTGTACCAGGTAATATTTGATGAGACGCTTCAGAAATGTCTGGATTCCTACCTGTGCCATGCCCCTCGCAAGTTTGATGCGTTGGTGGATTGCCATCCGGAGGTGAATGACATGCAGAAATGTCTTCATCAGAGTATCTTCCTGACTTTCCTCAGAATGTCCACTCACAAGGAGTCCAAGGTCAGTATTTCTTTGCCTTGCAGGAGCTCCAAGCTGTTTAGCTTAGAGAAAACGATAACTGGAGAAATTAAATGTGTTTCTTACTTGCATATCCAACTGCATTCCTCTCCCTGGCTATTTTTATCAGTCCATTTCTCTGAATGGAGATGATACTTCAGCTCTGGGCAGTTGTCTGAACCGTGCAATAGTTTCTTAGGAAGGAAATCCAGGCAATCGTGTGGTGGAACGATACATCCCTGTAAGGGCAAAAAGAACTTTGTAGAGCTGCATGGAACAGAGGCTCTTCAGGCCACCAGTAGCCGAGCGTTGGCTCCCTCGGTGCCACTTCCTCTGTGCCGTGTCGCGTAATCTGGGCTAATACTTGCCTCTCTTTGAACTTTCCCCAAGTTTTGGACATGCAGTGAAATTGCTCTAAATTACTGTTTGCTTGGCATCATAATTGAAGGGCACGCGCAGCCCTCATGGGGTGAGCAGTTGCCGTCAGGAGCTGTGGAATTTTCACGAGGCCTTTGGGCAGGGTGAGCGAGGCACCTGTGTTTTAGCAGTTACTCCCTTGATATCCTCTTTGGTTCACGAAGTGTTACTTAGTGACGTCCTGAGCCTCTGGATTATCACAATGGTGACATTCAGGACGTTTTGAGGAAAGGTCTTAGAGAGGGAGGTGGAGGACTGGGGCGAGAACAGGTAGAAGGAATGCTGGAGCCTGGAGCTGGCACCGCTTCAGCAAAAACACGACACCTCTATGGTGTCTTTTATTCCAGGAGCTGATTAAATCTTACCACTCCAACGAGGCAGACAAGCATGTGAAACCATTTTATAGTTGAGTAGTTTGAAGAGAATGAATGGTCTGTTGTCACGCAGGCAGTCAGCAGGAGCTCTGGAAATGGAGCCTCGCCAGCGTAAAGCCCTGTCCCTGCTGTAGCAGGGAGAATGTGCCTGCTGCCTTTCACTGTGATTGAAAACGTTTGCTGTCACAGGCAAGTTTGTCGTCCTGAAAATCCAAAAATCACGTTTTAGTTCGGTTGCTTCTCAGCGTCAAAGCCGATGGAATTTTTGTCATCTAGAATTTTAGAAGAAATTCCTTCAATGTTACGAGTCCCGTGTTTTTGACACTGTTCTAGCAGTCAGGGTATAGAGCTGCAGCTCCTGGGATTTCTCCCTACTTGTCTCTGATGGAGTTTTCTTTGGTGCCTGATTCTACTCTTCCAGGGTACCAATAACCTCACGCTGTCATCTCAGTGTATTTTTTCAGTGTCAGGGCCAGTTAAGCTGTTCCTATGCCTCACTCCTACTCCTGAGCTGAGCCGTTGTTTTGGCATCTCAGCTGTTTATTTGGCCGTGTTGTGAGCCAGGCCTGGGAACTGAACAAACCGCGGGGAGCTTTTTGGGCTAACTTTTAGGTTGGTTGGTTCACTTTGTGGTGCATTCTGGCCATGGGATGAGTGGTGCGAGGCTGGTGGGTGGGTGATGGAGTGGCAGTGGTGAGAGCTGGGAGCGTGGGATGAAGGGCTCTGCAGAAGCTGGTGTAAGCAGAGTTACTGCCCTCGATGAAACAAAATCCTTAATACGCCTTCGAGAGGTATTTTTACAGGTGTCTTTATAATGCTGGAGTTCTTGCAGAGTGAGATGGATTAACCTTTAAATTTATTTCTTTTTTCTTCTTTGTAGGATCATTTTATCACTCCCTCTGTCTTTGGAGAAATTATTTACAATAACTTCCTGTTCGACATCCCTAAGATTCTGGATCTCTGTGTGCTTTTGGAAAAGGAAATGGTCTCCTGCTGCATAAGATGATCGGTTAGTGAAGCCAAGGAACAGCTTGTTGCATTTAGGCTTTTGCTTACTCACGTGGTGGCAAGTGGTGGTTTTATACCAGTGTTACTGTTCTGAAAACGAATTGTTCAGTAGCAACTAGAATCTCTAATTTATAGATTGATTTCTAGATCAGATTACTACTTTTCTTTCTTCTTGTGAACTTCATTTATGTGAAAGAACGCACCGTGGCCTGCGGCTTAGCTGTCCTGAGCTGGGCTCGGGGTTTAGGTGTGAACCAAGGCTCAGTTATGCCTCAGCAGTTATTTCTTGTGCCAGTGAAATGTGCCCGCAGCTGCTGCAAGGGGACCCCGAGGGCTCTGTAAAATCCTGGTGAGACAGGAAGGGGCAAACAACCCAGTTCCTGGGCAAGGAGGGTTAGGAGATGAGGCCCAGTCCAGCTGCTCACAAGTGCTTTTGTTCCCAGTATTGGGAGCCAAGTGAAACCTGCACCATGAAATGAAACGGGAGGTCTTGAAATTTCAAGGCAGGTATTGATTTCTATAGTGCCTTCAAACCACGAAGCACTTCGGAGCGTTGCTCCAGCTGTGCTTACCCCGAGATCTCTCCGTGTCCGTACGACAGCCTTAGTGGCACGTGCATATTAGGCAACACCTCAGCCTTGGATGCTCTAACCTGCATAAAGAAGAGAGGGCATGTTGGTTTAGCTTCTGTATTTATCCTGTGCTCTGTTCACAAGGGACCTGTGGTCTTTAACGTCCACCTGAGCACAGATGGAAGATTTAACCTTGGATTAAGTGAGCTCTTCTTCCTAAATTCTAACCCACTTGGTCTGCAGTTCAAGTAATGAAACTTCTTCCTTTCTTTGGTGGTTGTTTTTGTCTCATTTCCAAGTTTGCTAACACAAGAAGCGTTAACAGATTGTGTGATGCAGCCAAATTTCCAGACCAGAAAGGCTTAGATAGACCTTTGCATTTTTTTAATCCCTTTAGAGTGGAAGTTACTGAAAAAGGATAAATTCCTCTGTCAAGCCTCAGAAGCAAGAAGAAGGCGTGACAAGATAGTTCTCTTTCAGATGTGAAGCTTAGATTATCTGGGTCTTAAACTCTTCCAAAGAAGACCTGAGTGTACGAAGCCTCGTTTGAGTTACACGTAGGCTTTAGAGTGCAACACAATAACGCCGTGCGTGAGTGACAGTGATTTGCTCACCTGATTATTTGCGCTACGTCATGACAGTGATGGCACAAGCAGTTCTGGTGTGTTGTTCATAACTTGATAAACTTGAGGTTCTCCTCAGGGTATAAATTTTTCTGCAACCTGTCTTGTAACTCTTACCCGTGCTGTCCTTGCAGGAGAACTCTGTTAATTTTCGTAGTCTGAACAGTAATTCGCAGGAAAATAGACAGCCTCTGTGCTTACTCGCTGAGGATTTATGATATGCCATTATCCAGTGGAGTATTTTGTAAAGATAATGAAGCCCTAGTAATATAATAGCAGGTATTACTAAAGCCTCATTACCTTTAAGAAATATTCTGCAGAACATTTTCCAGCGTATGCTGGACTGTTAGCAGTATTTGACAACCAGAGTTGACTTTTAATTAAAGGAACTGGGAATGTTTAGCGATAGTGTTTGCATTATTCATTGATTCAGCCTCTGGGGTGTGAATCATATAACATCTCGTTTGCTCTGCTCTGATGAGCATATTCTTGTTACTGGTTCTTTAGTTGCACCAAAGAGTTGATGGGGCAGCCTTAGACCTGGGCATGAGTTGAGAAGTGAGCCTGTGCCCAAGTCCTGACTGGTTGTTGGCTGTATCTGGAGTGGGAAGAGTGTCAGTTACAATGCAAGTACATCTTCTGCTGGCATGAACGTCGGAACTAATGGGAAATGGTTTTCTTCCCCCTCTCTTAGAAAACATCTTCACTCAGCAACCAAGCTACTTCAATGACCTGGATGAAACTCTGCCCACTGTCCTCCAGGTACTGCTTCTCTACTGGGCCCAGGGCTTGGATTTCATCTGGAAAGGTGACATAGTTTAGAGGGTTGTCCTGGTTTTGGCTGGGATAGAGTTAATTTTCTTCCCAGTAGCTGGTATAGTGCTGTGGTTTGGATTTAGTGTGAGAATCCTGTTGATAACACACTGATGTTTTAGTTGTTGCAAAGTACCACTTGTACTAAATCAAGGACTTCCCAGCTTCCCGTGCTCTGCCAGTGAGGAGGTGCATAAGAAGCTGGGAGGGACCAGAGCCAGGACAGCTGACCCAAACTGGCCAAAGGGGTATTCCATACCGTATGACATCATACTCAGTATATAAACAGGAAGCAAGTTAGCTGGAGAGCCGCTGCTGGGGAACTGGCTGGGCATCGGTCAGTGGGTGGTGAGCAATTGCATTGTGCATCACTAGTTTTGTGTATTTTTATTATTTTTTCCCTTCTTTTTCTGTCCTGTTAAACTCTTTATCTAAACCCATGAATTTTACTTTTTTTTTCCCCTGATTCTCTCCCCCATCCCACTGTGGGGGAGCGTGAGTGCAGAGCTGTGTGGCGTTTAGCCACCTGCCAGGTTAGAGCACAGCGAGGTAGAAGGCAGAAAACGTAGTCATAGGCAGGCACAAAGTATTTGTCAATGCTTACTTTCTCCAGCTTCCACTAGTGCGTGCCAGGTAGGCTGTGAACCTTTATTTAAAGCTATTACTTGATGAGTATTTCCTGTTACCTTCCTTCTCTGCAGTTGATCTCAAGGAGTTTTCGTCAGGCAGTTCAAAAAGTGTTCTGCAGATCCTCCCGCCCCCAGGCAGGGGAAGCACTGAAACGTAACAAAATAGAGACCCTGAGAGGTGGCTAAGGCTTGGCATGGAGTGGGTTAGTGTTACTGCTGCAGGTTCTCAGGAGAAATGGAAATCCATTGGAAGGGATGCATGGTTGCCAAACAAGAGATTTGGCACCTCTCCATGTCTAAGCTTTCATTTTTATAAGCAGCTTGTGTGTTCCCCAGACTCGGTAAGCGGGGTTCACCTTTAACCTGAGGGGGACATCAAGGTGCCTTGACATCTTTGCACTCTGAAAATGTCAGCGTTTTGTCCTCAAAAAGCTCACCTAGGCACAAAAATAAACAAACTCAAGATACCGTTTACCCCAGGACACTTACAATGTCACATGACTTTTTGAAAGCCCACTTTTTTTTTCTTTCCATATATTAAGAAATGATTAGAGCTAAGTCTCAGAGGTGGTATCATATTTAAAAAACACTCTGGGATGCAAGAGCAAACCTGCAGATTAATTACTGGGGAGGACAGCAGAGATTCCGTTTGCTTTCCGTGGCGTAGCGCGTCAGAGCGGTTCCTCTGCGGAACGCCGGTTTCTTTTCTGTGGGTTTCCCTGAGCTGTGCAGGGTGACGCCGGTGTCTCTCGTGAGTGGATGTGGCAGCTCAAACGAAGATGTGTCATTACTGATCCATAAAGCTGTTTATGTGCTCACACTGTCACTGAAAGGAGTTGATACCTGTGCAGGTTTAGGGGTTCACTAACCCCCAGTATGCCACCTCAGTACCTTTAGCCACCCATTTACCTACCTCTGGTAGGAGGGTTTGACAAATCTCAGGGTGCAAGGGTAGAGGAGTTGTTTTTAAGTTGGTCCTACACCAGAGTGTTAGCAATTTGGAACCCAATTCTATGGGCTTCTCCTCAGATTCTTTGTTTATAAACAAGAGCCACACAATCTTGAGGCCCTGAGCAACCTGATCTAGTTGGAGATATCCCTGTTCCTTGCAGGGGGGTTGGACTAGATGACCTTTGAAGGTCCCTTCCAGCCCTAACCATTCTATGATTCTATGAATCTGTCCTGCTAACCTCAGGGGAGAGGGCAGGAAGGCTTCGGGACTAGCCTGTGAGCAGGAGGAGGTGTGAACTTCCCAGTTGTCCCACTGTGCCCTTGTGAGTAGGTGTCCTGGGTGGCCTGCTGGTGTTGGCCTTGCTCTCTGATGGTCTCACTTAGCTCAGGACTTGGATTAGCTGCGGTCCCTGTCCCAGCATCACCACCACGTGCAGCTGCATTTGAATTGCACACGAGCCGCGTGGGGATTCAGACGTGCAGCGTGGCCCTTCGTGCCGTAGCCTGCCAGAGACCGTTGCGTCTTTCATCTCCCACAGCCCTGTGCTGATGGAAACAGTCACGTAGCGCGTATAAAGCACGTCCCGCTGCTTTCCCCGCCTGTTTTAACGCCGTTCTGTTCTCCTGGCCTAGGTGTTCAACAATATTTTGCATAAGTGTGGTTTGCAGTGTGAAGGAGCCTCTGCTGAGCCCCAGAAGTTGGAAGAAAGAGTAAACGTGACCCCGGGGAACATGCCCCTCCAGGTAGAACCGTTGCTCCGTGCACTTTGCTGTTTGTAGTCGTGCAGGCTGAGCAGTCCGTGCAGCAGTGAGACCACAGAGGGTCATCCTGTTCCCAAACACTGGTGGCTCATGCAGCACACGCTTCCATGTCATTGTCTCACCGTTTGTCATGTGGGGGAAAGGCTTTATCATCAAGTCATGAGTTGGTTGCTCTGCTCATGTGCAGTTCAACCATATCCATTGGAGCCTGGGTTCTTTTTAAACCTGGAATCGTTTTTGCTTAACCAGCTTACAAACAATGTAACAGGGTATCTGACAGAAGTCTCCAGGTAACCCTGACAGTGATCAGAGTTGATTTTTTCTTTAGAAATGTTTGTTTAGCATCAGTGTACTTTAACTGTAGTTAATTAAGAGAGGTTTTTTGTGCTGGGTGCTGTACAGGCCCCATCTCACTGAGCATGGTCTTCTACAAAATCTTACTCATATAGCCTGTATGTGCAAGTTGACAGCTACCCTGGGAATCCATCTTGCACTGAAACGGACCACTGAAATCATCCCTTTAATTCCTGTATTACTGCTGTGCAGCGCTCCCAGATAGATGGGGGAAGAATACTGTATGCAGAGGATATATGGAGGGCAAAGACACTGTCTGAATCAGGTCTGATGAGGATTCTCATGGTTTCACAGAATCTTCCATGAGAGCGAGCAGTTGGGATTGCCTTATAGATGTTTAGAGGATAGAAGTTTTAGTAGAGACGTCGTCTCTGCCTCTAGACCCAGTAGCGTGTAGCACGTTGGTAGCAGGTTCTCTTCGTGCAGTCAAACATCCTGCATCCCTGTTAGTGAGTGATACTGTGCTCCTGGGAAAACTTGTCTGCCTTCTTTCTCAGTAATTGCTCTTTCCCTCTCAGGAGCTGAAGGATATTGTGCTGTACTTATGCGACACTTGCACGACGCTCTGGGCGTTTCTTGATGTCTTCCCGTTGGCTTGCCAGACCTTCCAAAAACATGAGTTTTGCTACAGGTACGTTTTGTACTGTGGACAGAGCTTCTCTTGGCGAAGTGAAAATGCTGAACGTGTTGCTGTGTCCTGTCCCAGTGCCCTCATCGTTAAAAGAGTAGACAGATTTAACGCAACTAGAGCCTGCCAGGTTCACGCTGACAGGAACACAGAGACTCTCAGTAAAGAAATTAATATACAGATGTCTAGAGTTTGTCTATTATCCAGTGATCCTAGAGCCAGGCAACCATCGCAGTTTCAGAATCCAGCTAAACAGTACTTGGTGTGCTTTGGGAAGGATGGAGAGGGACGAGCAGTTGTGGACAAAAAGAGCTTCCTGCCATAGGACCTGAAGCAAGGGGAGTAGAAAGTCTTACGGAGTGCTAGTCCACCAGGGTCTGAAAAGAAACGTTTCTGTTTGATGTTATGGCTAAGTTTTATGCCAGAGAATATCACTGAGGTTTGGCAAAAGCTGAGTGCCTGGGAGAAGATGACAAGCCAGCACCATCACAGCTGGGCTGACAGCTGACTCCCTGTCCAGCTCTGGATCACAGCGACGATGAGTCAGGATGCTGTCAAGGAGCAGAGAGCAGAGTGCGTTCCCACGGAGGCTGCAAGTCCTCCAGTGGCACTTACCTGGCTTACTCCAGGTGTTTTAAGCCCCCAGATCATTTTTCAGAGTCTCACCATAACCACCTTTGTTTAGGACCAGCTGAAGCGTTAATTTATGGTCCGTGTTTCCCCTTGTGTTTGCTTGTTGGTGTGAAGGAACACACCTCTGTGTTTCTGTGTCTGTTTCCAATCACGTTGCAGACCCCCCGCAGTCTCACAGCTGCCGGTGGTTTGTGGACCACAGGTTGAGTAATGCTGCTGGGGGGTGTGTAGGTTTCTGTCCTCTTTGGATGTTCTCGATGAGTTGGTTGTGGAAAGAAGAGCAGACTGGTGGACTGGTGGTGGCTGTTTGGATTGGCAAGCAGCGCTGCTTACACGCTTGGTTACTCAGAGGAGAAAAACCTTTTGCTTTTAATTTTACTGTTGATGTCAGAGACGTGCTAAAGTAGTCTTGGTCTCTGTGCAGTGGGACAACAGCAACACGTTTTCATTACTTCCCAATATGGACTAACGACTGGGTCTTTGGAGTGTGGGGAGGGAAAAGTGATTTACATGTCATCTTTCTGGAACCGCTGCGAGTCTGAATCAATCTGCTGGCGCTGGCTAATTTCTCTCCCTGGCTAAAAGTATCAACCAGCTCCTGCTACGGTTGCCTCAAGGAGACTCATTTAACATATTTGGCTCTTAATATGAGACATGGACATAATGTTCCTAATGGAGACGCTGCTCATCAGGGCAGCTTGGCTTTTGTGCAAAGTGCTGTAAAGTGTAATTTGTAACGTCTAACTACTCAGGGAGCAGTACTGGCTGTTATTCCGTCAGGGCGTTTCTCCGCATCTCTTAGCACTCAGTCCCTGAAGGAAAGGGTCTGCGTGGGCTGCCTGGCACGTAAAATGGGAAACTGGACCAAACTAACTTTCTTTGTTTCCTCCCTGCCCCATCCTACTGATGTGTCCCCTTAGGCTTTCTGCATATCGGATACCTTCCTCTAAATGCCCACCTAGAGCAGAGCTGAATAGCAAGACCAGTAAGACTTTATTGGAAATCATATCCTGTTCTTATCCCGTTTGCAGCATACAGCAAGCTAGGGCCATGAGGATATTGCGGTGGGAAAGGGTGTTTTGGGAGACTTGAGCTGATCAACTCCTTGCAGACTGCAAATTTGTGTTCAAGATGTTTCTTGTTTGGGCATATTGTTCTTCTGCTCAGCAGCATGGGGCTTTTCAAATGCATTTCTTTGCCTGCATCTTCAAAGATACCTTGATGGTTTCCCTGGAGTGCTGCTCTTTGTCTATCCTGTATTTGCTTGCTTGTGTTTCAGGGAACAAATAACAAAATGGGATAATGCTAATGAGTACTGCTAGTGAGGAGAATTTAATGAAATTAACCATTTGATTTGTCTTTTAGCAAATGCTTTTTGAAGCCTCAGTTGACAGTTACTGTTTCGTTGCCTCTTTCTACAGATTAGCTTCGTTTTATGAATTGGCAATTCCTGAGCTGGAATCTGCAATTAAGAAGAGGCATTATGAGGATAACAGGTGAAAATGTCTGCAAAGGCTTGCATTTTCTTTTCAATAGAAGTCTCCCAGGGCTTAGTTAAAAATTCACTTCATGCTGCTTTACCCACCTCTGCAGAGTCTTTCTTTTTTTTTATGCTGCTTCAAAGAACTCTGAAGAGATGGCTTTTCTAATTCCAAATTTTCCTGGGCAGCGAAGTGACTAATGATTTCTTTCACTGCTGTCTAAGAAGAAACTCGATGAGAGGTGCATCCAAATTGTAACAAAGTGTGAAAACATGAACAGTATCTCTATGTGTAGATTGGTCTCGTTTTAAGGCGCAGATTATGCTGGTACAGTTGAGATGTCATGTTGGGACGGTTCATGATTGAGACCAACTTTGTTTAGAGCGTGGATTTTTTCCTTAATGACTATGAAATGGCTCTAATCTCTTGTCCCTGCACCAAAGAAATGATTCTGCTAATTAAATTCCTCCTCTGGAGGGATAACTGGAGCAAAGATGTGTTAAAGATTAAGATTTCATGTGCCGACACCAACAGCGTGTTCCTTTACTCTCTCTAAAGTGTTTTTGCTGATTTGTGGAGGAGAATTTCACATTCCAGGAAGAAGATGATAGAAGCTTTTCACATCCTGATAAACCAAGTCTGTCTGCAGCCCATCTTAGAAAGCAGGTATAGACGCTGGGGCACTGCAATACTAGCAGTTATTTGATTGCCATTGTGGGGGAGATTGTTTCCTCGTTTTCAGATTTTCTGAAGGAATTGAGTGGGTACTGCTATTTGTGTTGGGGTTGTAGCCAAAGACTTTGGCTAAGATCAGAAGTCTGTCGTCCTGCTGTTTGATCCAGAATTGATGTGGTGAACTGTGTCTTGACCCCACTCAAGTGAGATAAGGCTGTAGTCCAATGAGCTTTCTAACCTCAGTTCATGGCTAAGTTGCAAATTCTGATGCTGTCTGTAGACACCTTGACTGAGACACCACAGTAAAAGCGATGCAGTTATAGACCACTGAAAACAGTTGTTTTAAATCTAGATCTGGTGCCTTTACCTAGCTCTACTCCTGTTCCTATTGGGAAAATTGTTAACTGGTAACTGGGAGGAATCTAAAAATGAAGGCAAGTGTCCTTATTTTAAAACAGAGAAATGAAGAGAAGTGAAAGGACCCAAAATTCTGCTGCATATTGGGGACAGAGCCAAGAACCTTGATCTTGGAAGGCCAGTGGTGTCTTGGGCTGGTCTCTCTTTGCCCGTACTCATTACAGGTTTCATAGATTGCTGGTCTCTGTGGCTCCTGTTCTGCTTGAATATTTTCCCTGGTTTGACATCAGGAAAGCTCTCCAAGAAGTTGAGAAGTGTCTGCTGATGGAATTCCTTATGAGACACCTGGCTTTGCTTCCTTGACTGCCTCTGTGACCTGGACTAAGCCACCTGATCTGTTTGTGCTAGAAGTCATAGAATGGTTAGGGTTGGAAGGGACCTCAAAGATCATCTAGTCCAATCCTTACAGGAGCAATGGCAGCCTTGCCTTACGCTTGCTCACCTGAGCGTCGCCTTTCAGCACCCACCACAATCCTGAAAGTGTAAAGGAACCAAAGAGCGTAATGTGTTCAGATTCCACAACGTTAAGGGCTGTATGTACGTCAGAGGTAGCAAAGGACAGTTCTAGACACTCATTGCCAGTTTGCTGAGAGCTGAGGCCACTGTGAAAACAATGTCTGGCTTGTAGGGAAGTACATTTTTCTTAATGCTCATCTGCTGCAGAGGATGCTCTGTCTTGCTGCGAGGCTCGATGTATCGGCAGCGATGGGAGGTTTGGGCGTTATAAGAGAAAGGTCACCACAGGAGTTTGGGTGGCATGTGTTCTCGCATAGGTGAGCACATATTTTCTGGGAGGCTCACTGGGATAATCCCAAAACATATAATAAGTGCAATTACAAAAGCACTCCACGCCCTTCTCTGCTTATTGCAAGTCTGAGGCATCAAACTATGATTTGTAAGGTCTGTCAGAAGTCCTGTAATTCTAACTGTGGGACAGCTTTAGATCTTGCTGGCTGAAACGTTTGCTGAAGCCATGAAAGAAACTTGTTTGCATGTGACCCTTTGCTCCCGTGAAAGCCAAAAGGTGGACTGATACCTGTTTTCAAGTGGGATTTTCCCTTGACGTATGGATGTGACTGGTTTGGCCAGTGAGGCGGAATGGGGAGGTTGTGCAGCGCGGTAGGCTCGCCACTGAGCTTTTCTCTCTGCTGTGCCATCCTTTCCTGCAGCTGTGAGAACATTCAGCCTTTTATTGAGGAATTTCTACAGATCTTCACTTCGGTGCTCCAGGAAAGGAGGTGAGTCTGGCTGAAGGAGGCCCGAGGGGAGGGTCAGCTGGCCTTCCTCCTCCGTTCCTTACAACAGAACGGCCCGAGACGTTGTTATGAGGCATTACGGTGCGGTTGGGAGTTAGAAATCGCGCTGGCTAGTTGGGAGAAGTGCTGCGAGAGGATGTCAGGCTGCAATACAGACTTCATTGTAAAGGTGAGGAGGATGCTGCGTGACGCTGGAGAATGTTATTCTTCACTCTCTTTAATCCAGGCTTTCAAAGTGGAGGATAGCAATTTAGCAATTAGCTACCTCGACAAGTTAGGTTATTATTACTAATCTCTGCTTTTCAACTGGGCTGACCAGACCAGAAAGATGTTAAGTGCTAATGCTGAAAAGGAGAAGTGAGTAAGTGGCAGAACTGGGAATTGGCTCTTGCCCTCCTGAGGATGCTGTCATTCCGATCATGTTCCAGTCATAAACCATATTTCGTCTGTAATGCGGCACTGGGTTACAGGTCTCGGCATCACGAGGAGTGTTGCAGCTGGCTCTGATGGCTGGGGGGGAGCGTTGCTGCAGTATAATGGGGTCAAAATCAGACTGGAATTCAGTTTTTGGGGAGAGGTTGTACGTGTTCCTACCTGAGCAGTGAGGAAGTCGAAGGGGCATAGCAGGGATGGTAGCATGTGACAGATCTGCTGGTAATTTATTCTTGAGTTCGACTGATTAAACTTGCTTCTGCATTTTCAGGTTTCTCCGTGACTATGATGAGCTGTTTCCTATTGAGGATGATGTCAGCCTGCTTCAGCAAGCATCCTCCACGCTGTATCCTTTGCTGTCACCTTGGGGGTTTGCAGGCCTGGCTTCTCTGAGATTCCCTCACCCCAGTGGCATTTCCACTGTTGCTGCCTCTGGTTAAGCTGCGTGACTGGCAGTGAGTGATGGAAAGTTTTCCATTAAAAAAGAAAGGGGGGAATGTTGTGGTAGGCACAGGCTTGGGAGTCACAGAAAACTGCGTAGTCGCTTCAAGGTGAGGTCCGAATATGTGCATCTAGAAATGTCCTTAATGCTGTCCTCTTAGAGATGAGACCAGGACAGCCTATATCCTCCAAGCAGTGGAAAGTGCGTGGGAAGGGGTTGACAGGAAAAAAGCACAAGTTGTTAAGGATCCCCCACCACCAGCAGCATCTAATGGAGCATCAGCAATAGTGGAGAGCACTGCTGAGGACGTGGAAGAGCTCGGGGCTGCGTACGCATCAGAGGATGAGGCGAGTAGAGCTGTGTGGGCAGGACAGGGTTCTGCTCTTTCTGTCATAGAGTCATAGAATCGTCTGGTTGGAAGAGACCCTCAAGATCATCGAGTCCAACCATTCACCCTGCACTGTCAGGGTCCCTAAACCATGTTCCTCAACACCAAATCCACACGGTTTTTAAACACCTCCAGGGATGGGGACTCCACCAGCTCCCTGGGCAGCCTGTTCCAATACTTCACAACCCTCTCTGGAAAGAAATTCTTCCTGATATCCAACCTAAATTTCCCCTGGTGCAACTTGAGGCCATTCCCTCTCGTTCTGTCATTCCTAACATGGGAGAAGAGACCGACCCCCATCTCCCTACAACTTCCTTTCAGGTAATTGTAGAGAGCGAGAAGGTCCCCCCTGAGCCTCCTCTTCTCCAGACTGACCAGTCCCAGCTCCCTCAGCTGCTCCTCACAGGACAAGTTCTCTAAACACTTCACCAGTTTCATTGCCCTTCTCTGAACCCGCTCCAGCACCTCAATGTCCTTCTTGAAGTGAGGGGCCCAAAACTGGACACTGTCCTTACTCTGTGGAGAGAGGCTTGGTTTGCTCAGTTTGGGGGATTGCATGAGATTAGTTTCATTTCTTACCTTTGCCAAATTTCAGTGCAGCCCCACGCACCCTGTGAAACAGGGAACAAAGCTCCACCTGAATCCTGGCTTTGTCTTTAGGCAACTTGCTTCTAACTCCCGTGGGGCTGGGTTTCCTCGTGCCGTGGTTCATTCGAACGCTGTGCTGCTTCACTGGAGCTCGTGTGCGTGTTTTTTAAATGCACAGTTCTTATGTTATTTGAGGAAAGATTTCTCCAGAGTATCCTTGCTGACTCAGGGACAGACTAAAGTAGTTGTGTGCCCAAGTCTGTCATAGACCTTGAGTAATACAAACATCTTGGCTGATTTCTCTCCTTTTTTGACATCAGTTTTTGACTTCTTTGTGTTTGAATTCTACCAGCCCAGACTGTTTCTTTCCCTTTCTCGATCTGCATACCTGCCTTCCCTCAGCTGCTGTCTCTTTCCAGTAATGCCACCCATTCTCTTTGGTCCATGTAGTGTGCCGGTGCAGCTGCTGCGCCCATTGCCAAGGTGTCAGGGGTGGAGCTGGACTCCCTGATCTCGCAAGTGAAGGACCTGCTGCCAGACCTTGGTGAGGGCTTCATCCTGGCGTGCCTGGAAGAGTACAGTTACAGCACGGAGCAAGTGATCAACAACATTCTGGAAGATAAGCTGGTGCCGTACTTGGATAAACTGGACCGAGCAATGCAAAGGTGTGGGACAACTTCTGGCACAGCTTTGATGCCTTTGGTTTTTTCGTTTGTGGGTTGTGATTTAATGTCATTCTTATTGAAGGTTAGACACTTGTAGAGCTCTGAGAAGTTGCACGTGCGTTTTCTTGGGGTAGATGGCTGCAGTGAGAGCTTCTCATTGCCATCTGCCACTAGTTTTCTGCCCTTGTGTCCCTGCAGAAGGCTGGAACATTCACTGTTCAGCATTTCAGTAGAGCAGATGCTGGGTCATGTTTTGTGATGGGGGATGAAAATACTTGTACCTTAATGGTCCTTATTTGAGCGTTTAAAATTCCATCATGGGGACCCTGGACTGGGCAATAAAATGAGTTGCCTTCAGAAGTGATTTTGCTGCAGAGGACAGGGTCGTAGGTGTTAAAATCCCAGCTGTCCTGCAGGAAAGGGCATCTTCAAAGCAACTAATTCAGCTGAAATCCAACCTGCAGGGTCAAATGGAGTATTTGACAGGCTGCTCTTTTGTGATTGAAAAGAAATCAGAGATGGGAAACGGCAATTCAGATCCGTTTTTATCTACCCTTTGACAAACTTGCCAGGCTTTTGCCAGCTTCTCGGGGTTGTGCGTGGGGCGTAGGGTTTAGAGCTGGCAGTGGAATTGGGTTGTTTTGGTTTGTCTGCAGCTGCTAGCGTGTGTTTGTGCTGCAACAGCAGTTTCTGCCTGAGTGTCAGGATGTGAATGTGCTGTTTGTTCACATTTCATGGAGGAACGGGCAGACTGTCTCTTTGTTGCGTTAAAAAAGGGAAAGCATCTTTATCAGAAAAATGATGTAAAAAAAAAAAATCTTAGTTCTGCAACAATCTTCATGCTCTCACAGTCGATCTGCTGACTTTGGCACAAATGATGTGGGGTGAGCTTTTGGAAGGGTTGGTTTTTCTGCGAAGCCAGCAGTTACAGAAGATAGAGCTCGATGTTTTTAATATTTTTTTTTTTTCTCTGCCTTTTGCATCGTGAAACAAAGCTGTCAGTTCAATAGCAAACATAGAATTTTGATCGCAGCAGAGTTTAGAAGTGGGCACAGCAGCATTTTCAGATGCCCAGCCTAACAGCAGCAGCAAAATAAACACAAAAATAACGCCCTTTTGACTTATAAAGTTGAACAAACGTTAACCTGGAACCCTGAGAAGGAATTCAGAAGGAACTATAGGGAAATAAATATCCTGAAATCAACAGCAGCAAATTATTGGGATTTTTTCCAGCGTGTAATTCATCATACTTAGTGTTTGGCTTTACTGAGTCACTGTTTTGAGACCAGACAGTCTGTTGAATATTCCCTGCTGCTGTACGGTTTTGCTTATTCTTAAATGAACAGAAGAATTTTCTTTTTGCTTTCAGTTAGTTGCTTTAGCTTCCCCACAAAGACAGGCTTCCCAAACTGTGCCTTTGGTCTCAAACCAATGCCATGTCGTGGTGTGCACGTCCCACAGCAGTCTGTGACCCAGCCAGCACCACGAAGAGGAACTTGCCGTGCCGTGGGTGACTTTGGGACCGACAAAGAATAAACCAAGGGCTTAGGAAGGAGAGGACTTGGTTTTCTTCAACTCACCTTTGGTTTTATTCTCTTTTTTTTTTTTTTTTAACAGACAGCTGAAGCCAGACCCTACTCCTCTCGTCACTTCTCGCCATAACGTTTTCCAGAATGATGAGTTTGATGTTTTCAGTAGGGATTCAGTGGATGTTTCTCGGATACAGAAAGGCAAGCGGTGAGTGTCGTGCGCCCTTAGCTAACCCCGTGTGTCAGGAGGAAGAAGTTCTCTGTGAACCTGCAAATTTATTTCTCATACAAACCTCCTGTGGGAATTTGTTAGCAGGGGGTGAGGCTTATCAAAAATGTTTCCCCACCTGTTTCTCTGGGAAAGTAAAATGAAATATTAGTAGGGGGTTGGTTTCAGTTAGTGCTTTTCCCAGTTGGCTTTCCTCTGGATGCTGCTAGAGTTGGCTCTGCCGAGCTCGTTGGTAATGTCGGGCTCCTGCTTCTTGGTCTTAATGTTCAACTTGTACTGAACAAAGAAACCTGAAAGTCAACCATCTGTGACTCAGAGAATAAATAATGATTTGGTTTAGATCCAAGTGAAGCTTTGATAGCCATCTACATCAAAATCTGATACCACTCAGTGGCTTAGGCTACTTCTGTCGTTCCTGCTGCTGTAAGCTTCCTGCAGAAGGGCATTTCCTTTGCCTTCTGCCTAGTTTGGGTGTTGTGCTGTGCCACGCTCCGTGCAAATTTAGGTTGGGGCATTGTCCTGCTGACTCCTGTTCGTGTCAGCTGTAGCTCTGTAACATGTTGATCTGTTTCAGATTCTTTTTATACACTTTCCCTAACCAGCCCAGTCTGATCCTTGTGTCGGTGTGTGTTCACACAGAAGGTAAATAAAAGTCTGGCTGGAGATTGAGCCACGTGACGGCAGTTAAGGCTCTGGTTGCAAGACTGCATCAATTTCTCAGGAGAAAAGCACTTTTTGTCCGAAATACCAGTCGAACAGCTTTTCAGCAGCAGTGCTGTAGTACTTACATTGGTTTGGAAATTAATTTCTTTTGTCTCTGGCCAAGACAATGGCTTGTGAAGCGTCCATAGCTGGCAATTGACAGGCACAATCTCTCTCCTTTCTGCTTGCTGCGTTGCCTTGCTCGGGGTGCAGGCAGGCACCTTGTCAGCAGGAGCCATGTGCTCAGGCGCTCTCAGTTCTCTCTCACCTCCCCAAAGTTTGGCATGTGTGGGTGGCTGCAGCTGGACAAGGCCAGAGAGCTCTACTGGAGCTCAGCACGGTGCGTGCAGCGTATGGAACAACCCTGCCAGGAGCTCCCTCTGCAGATTGCTTACAGAGCCTTCAAAGTTGCAAGTCATAGAACGGTTTGGGTTGGAAGGGACCTCAAAGACCATCTCGTTCCAACCCCCCTGCCATGGGCAGGGACACCTTCCACTACACCAGGTTGCTCAAAGCCTCATCCAACCTGGCCTGGAACACCTCCAGGGATGGGGCAGCCACAACTTCTCTGGGCAACCTGTTCCAGTGCCTCACCACCCTCAGAGGGAAGAATTTTTGCCTTAGATCTGATCTAAATCTCCCCTCTTTCAGTTTAAAGCCATTGCCCCTTGTCCTATCACTACATACTCTAGTCCAAAGCCCCTCTCCAGCTTTCTTGTAGGCTTCCTTCAGGTACTGGAAGACTGCTATAAGATCATCCTGGAGCCTTCTCTTCTCCAGGCTGAACAGCCCCAACTCTCTCAGCCTGTCTCCATAGCAGAGGTGCTCCAGCCCTCGCATCATCTCCATGGCCTCCTCTGGACCTGCTCCAACAGCTCCATGTCCTTCTGATGTTGGGGACCCCAGAGCTGAACGCAGCACTGCAGGGGGGGTCTCACAGAGCAGAGGGGCAGAATCCCCTCCCTCGACCTGCTGCCCACGCTGCTTTGGATGCAGCCCAGGGCACGGTTGGCTTTCTGGGCTGCCAGTGCACGGTGCCAGCTCATGGTGAGCTTCTCATCACCCAGCACCCCCAAGTCCTTTTCCTCAGGGCTGCTCTCAATCCATTCTCCACCCAGCCTGTCCTTGTGCTTGGGATTTCCCTGACCCATGTGCAGGACCTTGCCCTTGGCCTTGTTGAACTTCATGAGGTTCTTACAGGCCCATCTCTCCAGCCTGTCCAGGTCCCTCTGGATGGCATCCCTGTCCTCCAGCGTGTCCACCACACCATGCAGCTTGGTGTCATCTGCAAACTTGCACCCTCAGCAATTCCACTGTTCATTTTGCTGATGAAGATGTTAAACAGCACCGGCCTGTGGGATCCTGCTCCCATGGCATTGCCCTCCAGCTGCTGCCAGAGAGGCTGTGTCTTCTCTCCAGTGGCAGCATCACTCCTTGAGAAAGTCGTCATCTCTTCTGCTGTACTGCTACATGTCCTCTTGGAATTATTCTTACTGCTGCTGTTCCAGGTGTCTCTTGCCCTCCCTTAGTCTATGTCTTCATTTCAAAACAGTTCTTACACTGAGAACACTCTCTCTGCAGAAGTCCAGGCACGTTATTTATGTTTTCAGTAGTTTTTAAAACCTGGAGGTAACTAGCTGTCATCAGCAATGTACACCTTATGCCCAAAGTTGACCATATCTAACTAAGTCAGTCAGCTATAGTACCCCTGCTCTCTAGGATTTAACATTCAGAACTCCATAAATAGGAAGTGTCCTTTCAAAACAAAAAGTACAGCGTCCTCAGTAGTCCTTGTTCCGCAGCAAGAAGCCTGATGCTTTACCCAAGCGTCTGGTTAACAGAGTTCTCCTAGTCTAGTTTGAGATCTGCTTTAGATTCGGATTGTATCCATTTTTTTTCCCTCATTCTTAAAATCTTTTCCTCACCGAATCCTGCTTGTGTTTCGAGTGTTGTTGCTGCCTGATGTCGCAATAGCGCTTCAAGAGCCCACATCAGGTTGGGACCCATTGCTCTGCGGATAAGTGTAAGCAGCTTGGGGCAGAGACTGTCCATGTGAAGGAGAAAGCCACACCAGGATGAGGAGAGA
This sequence comes from Tauraco erythrolophus, assembly GCF_009769465.1. NCBI lineage: Eukaryota > Metazoa > Chordata > Aves > Musophagiformes > Musophagidae > Tauraco > Tauraco erythrolophus. The sequence goes on from NC_141483.1 coordinate 1,853,656, forward strand.
AGCAAGCTGGAGGAAATTAACCTACTAGCATACGCATGATTCTTTGATCCTGAAAAGTGATCCCACTTGTCCGTGCCTGTCCAGCTATAATTGCTAGCTGAATCTGTTTCTTGAAGTCAGAGCATGTCCTGAACACCATGGGACTAGAGGAGTTATGCCACTGTTTTTCCTGGAATTGGTGCCTGCAACACTTCATTGCAGCTCTTGTGCAGTCACCAGACCAGCTCGACAGGAAACAATTATCCAATCCTTAGTTGGGTCTCCTGGAGAATAGCAGCAGCAGATGTTATCCCAGCCTAGGGATGTGGGAACTACCCACGGGCTCTGTAGGGCGTTTGGCAGCTAAACGCAGGCATGTAACAGGGTGAGTCATGGAAGAGAGGGCAACCACGTCTGTCCGTAATGTTACTTTGGTTGGAGATTCTTCATGAAAATCAGGCTGCAAGAGCATGTCCCTGCTGCTTGCTAGCGTGTCATAGAATGGTTTGGGCTGGAAGGGACCTCAAAGATCATCTAGTTCCAACCCCCCTGCCATGGGCAGGGACACCTTCCACTACACCGGGTTGCTCAAAGCCCCATCCAACCTGGCCTTGAACACTTCCACGGATGGGGCAGCCACAACTTCTCTGGGAAACCTGGTCTAGTGCCTCAACACCCTCAGAGGGAAGAATTTCTTCCTTTGATCCAATGAAAATCTCTCCTCTTTCAGTGTAAAGCCATTGCCCCATGTCCTGTCACTACACACCCTTGTCCGAAGCCCCTCTCCAGCTTTCCTGTAGCCCCTTTGGGTGCTGGAAGGCTGCTGGAAGGTCTCCCTGCAGCCTTCTCTTCTCCAGGCCAAACAGCCCAACTCTCTCAGCCTGTCTCCATAGCAGAGGTGCTCCAGCCCTTGGATCATCTTCATGGCCTCCTCTAGACCCGCTCCAGCAGCTCCATGTCCTTCTTGTGCTGGGGACCCCAGAGCTGAAGGCAGCACTGCAGGGGGGTCTCAGGAGAGCAGAGCAGAGGGGCAGAATCCCCTCCCTCGCCCTGCTGTCGACCTGTGTCACAGAAGCCCGTCCGTTCCTGAGTCACGGACAGCCTGCCTCCGAATGGGTGCTTTCTCTGATCAGATCCAGGTGCCAAGTAGATCACTGATGCGTGCTCCTCCTGGGCTTTGAGGGCTGCGAGTTGTGCTGGGAATACTTGACTGTGGAGTCCCGTGCTGGTTTGCTGTGAGCATGTACTGGTCTGAAAAATGGGACTTCAAAGACTTTATGCTTGTGCAGCTTGAGACCCAGCATCTCAGTGGCTGCTTTTTCATACCTCTGTCAGACTTCTGTTTCTTGGTCTTCAAGATGACTATCATTTACTTGCCTCCTAATTATTTTTTTTTTTTTAATTGTACATGCAGTGCTCTGAGATAGGCTGGATCAGAACCACTAGTCTCCTCCGTTTTGTTCTTTTCATTCTTGCTTGTGCTTATTCTAATCCTTACTTGCTGCACTGGGAATTTTTTGGCTCTCCCCATCTACCTCCATATCCTGCATCTCACGGTTGTAAGCTCAGGTTCTTGACTACAGGAACACATGTGTCCGTGCCCCGCTCCCGGGGTGTGCAGTGGGACGGTGCTGCAGTGTGGTGTTAGAGGGCACTCCGGGCCCTGCGGAGCCGTCCCTAGGCTGGAGTCTTAGCCCTTTGCCATCCAAGATTCATGGGACTTTTTGTGTCACTCGGGTCTTGGCCAAATCTCAGCTTGAGTCCAATTGCATTTGGCCTCCTGTAGAAGCTGCCTTTCTGTCTCAAATGGCAGTGGTGGCCTCCGATTCCTGTTCTTATCTGCTGTGCAGTCTTGCTGGGCTTCTGTTTAAAAATGACTTTATTCCGAGCCAGGCGCCACCGTGTTTAGTAGCCAGGCAAACAGCCCTGTTATAAATCAGAGGGGAAATAGGTGGGTCTGAGTGATCTTTGTGGAGTTTGAGATGAGACTTCTGTTGCTTCAGCTTCTGCTTGTTAACACAGTAACTTAGAAGATCTTTACGTTGCCTTTCTGTGTCTGCCTCTCCGTTTCCATGCTGCGGAGCGCAGGAGGGAGAAGGACACGACCAGGAGTTTGCTGAACGACAAGCGCCTGGTTGCTGAGCAGAAGGAGCGCTACAGCCAGTACAGCGTGATTGTGGAGGAGGTCCCTGTGCGGCAAGGAGAAGCCCAGCTCTACAAGGAGGACTACGAGGACGAGTACGATGACACTTACGATGGAAACCAAGTGGGGGCAAACGATGCTGACTCAGACGATGAGCTGATCAGTAGGAGGTAGGTGCTGTGGCGTCAGGGAATGGGGAGGTTGACAGGAATCTCCACCTAGAGTTCTCTGGCTCGCACAAATCTGTTCCACACTAGTTTTTGGCTCTGTTTCTCAATGAGAACGTGCATGCTTCAAACCAGCCCTCTTTCTGCAGCTGCTGCTTTCTCTGTAGCGTGCAAGGGGGCAGATTTGGGTCTCTCCCACCCTGTTGGTAGGGAGTGTGGCCGTGGCATGCACCCAGGATGTTCTCAGGCTTCCACGTCTGCAGGACTCAGCCATTGCCTCAACTAATCCACAAATCTAAGCTGGGCAACAGGAAATGACTGGTTAGCAAAGGAAAACCCCAAAACTTGGAAAACTATACAACCAGACAACTTCTCCTTGGCAATCCCCTCTGACATCTCAGAGTGCTGACACCTGGAATTCAGTCCTTGATGGGCTGCACGAACTCTCTGCAATGACTGACAGCTGGAGGCAATTAGCTTTTAGGAAGCAAAGAGGTAGTTTGGGATGGGGGTTGGAGAACATTTCTGAAATAAAAGCTAGAGACAGAAAACGTGTTTTAAAAGCTGGTTTTACATTTCCAAAAGGGGCCTTTTAAATTCTGATGTGTTATGAAGATGTCAGTGTTTTCTCAAAGCAGAATGCATCTTCGGGGTTCCTTTATCCCTTTTGCTTTTTGTTTTCCTCCCAAAGCGTGGTAAGGCTTCAGTTTACATCCTTTTTGTGGTTTGCCTGTAGCAGCGTGGCACTTGGTTCTTTTCCCCTGTTTCGGGGGCTCGGTGTTCGCCGCTCCTGGAGAGGCAGCACGAACGGTTAGAGGCTGTTACTGCTGCAAACTACATCTACAGGTTTGAAGTAACAAAGGCTTTTCCGATTTTACATTTATTTCTTCACCAGTGGAGTGGTGGATCTGAATTCCCGTAGAATTTAAGCACTCACACATATAAATACACATATTAAAGAAGAGCAATAGGTGTGTGGTAAGTTCTTCCTCCACCCCCCCGGCCCTTCGCTGCTCTGTGTGTTCAGGGTGGTTCATAAAGCGTGTTGGATTTCTCCAAGTGTTCCCCCGTATGAAACTGGGGCACAGCAGTGAAGCTGGGGCTCCGTGGATAACCACTGACCGGTCATGGAGGTTTTGGAGCACAGCACTTTCTGAGCATTAGTGTTTCTGTCTGAGTTTGAGCTTGAGGTTTGAGGGTTTGTCTTTTGTACAATCGATGCTCCCGACTGGTGAGCTAAAGCCTGGTGAAGCGTGCTCCTTACTAATGCCTTGTGGCTGTGCCTGGATCTTCTTCTCCCAGGGGAAGCAGTTGTTTCCTTGGAGAAACTCCTTGTGAGGTTTCAGGTTTTTCCTGACCTGCTCCTTTTTTTTAAACTATGATTATTTTCAGTAACGACTTCATAGTGAACATTCCCCAGTGAAGAGTGTGTGTTTGTTAATTGCCCACAGTAAATGTGTCATCAGCTACTGGGTCTCTTGCTGCTTTTTCAGGGGCGGGGGGTGGGGGGCAGGGGTTTGTGGGAATAAAACAACAAACAAACAAAAAGTCCATTAAATTTGTAGATTCTCATTTTTGAAAGATATGATGCGAACCAAAAAGGATATGCTGCTCAGTGAAACGTTTGTGGCTTGTACTATCATCATTGCTGACTGTTTGCATCTTAATTCTCAGGCCGTTCACAATTCCTCAGGTCTTGAGACCTAAAGGGCAGGAGGAAGGACAGGAGGAAGAGGAAGAGGATGAAGAAGAAGAGGAAGAAGCTGAAAAGGAAAGAACCAAGGTGACATTTAGTTTGTGGTTGGAGTTGCATTAAGATTTGCCGTATGTCTTGCCTGCTTCATCTGCAGAGTGATGTGGAGCAGATTTCCTCTTTCAGAGAGTGAATCTTTTAACAGCAGCATGGAGAGATGTCCCCTGAGTACAGCTGTCCACTGCTTCCTAGGCTAACCGTGCTGGAGCAATGACCCTTACTCCGTGGGGAGGTTTAATCTCCTTTATTCCATAGATGGGAGATGCCAGCAGAACACTTTGAGGGTCACTAACGCTCTGTTGTCATGGATATATTGGAAATGGTGACGTTGATGGTGTTGCTGGCAGCGGTGGGATGTGGGAAGGCTTTCTCAGTCAGGTTTTCTGCCAGGTTTTGTGTTCAGAGTCACTGACACCGATCCTGCTGGCTCAGCCAGAAGAGAGAATGAACAGTGACTTGACTCTGCTCCATGGTCTGACAGAATCACCTCCTGCTTTAGCCTTTGGCGTGATGCTGATGAGTTTACTGACCTCTTTCCTTCCTTCCCGTGGTAGGACCATTTTGTGCAGGACCCAGCTGTACTGCGGGAGAGAGCTGAAGCCAGGCGGCTGGCTTACCTCGCGCGGAAGGGGTAAGGAGGGGGTGAAACCATGGCTCTGCTGCAGTTAGCAGGCATTCTGCTGCTGACTTTGAGTTCTTGAGGATGTAACTGTTCCTTAACGTTCCTGAACGTCAGGGTCACTACCATGGTGGTGGTAACTTCCTCGCCCAGCTTTTACTTCGCTGCTGGTTATTCTGTCCCATCAAACGGGCAGGCATGTCTCGTTATCATAAGCAGCAGAACTCTGTGCAAGATAGGATCTTGGAGAGCACAGCTTCCCAGAGCTCGAACAGCTCCCACAGGGATCTTGGGACCGTTTAAGAGCTGTCTTTAGCTGGCAGGCTCAGCGTGTAGAAGGATGCAGGCGTTGTGTGGCTCATGCTGATGCTCTTGCAGCAGCCCTGCTGAGCTGGGGCGAGCCGAGGCTCAAGGCCTGATGGCTGAACTCCTCACACCCCCACGTTTCTCGGGACCGGTATATTTTGTCCCCCACGCGCGCGGTGTGCTTGTTGTGATGTCTGTTTTCTGTGTGCTCCAGGCACAAGCACGACAGCTCTGCTGTTGTCGGGAACGTGAAGGGCCACGGGCAGAACCGGGAAACAGTGCAGGAACGCAGGAAGAAGGAAGCAAACAAAAGCACAAGAGCTAACCATAATCGCCGAGTCATGGCTGACAGAAAGCGGAATAAAGGCATGATTCCTTCCTGAAAGACTCTTAGCCCAGGTGTTGCATCGTCCCCAGTCCTCTGCTTAGGCGGAGGCAGTTGTGCTCCATTCCCTCGGCACTCCCTCTGCTCAGGGGACTGGATGTCGGGATTCAACACTTGGCGCTTCCTTGCACGCGGAATCGCAGCCCTGTGGGAGAGCTGCCCGGTTCCCCAGGAAGGGAACTGCCCTCCAGGCAGACCCTGGCTGCTCTTCCGTTTATAGAGGGACGTGTGGGTGAGGGTGCGCTGCACCGCGGCGCTTCGGGCAGGCTGCACCAGCCACTCGTTTCCTTTTGTACTATTTATAATTCCGAGAAATTTATTTTCGTACTGGCTCCTTTTATTTTCCTCCTGGCTCTCCGCAACTCAGGCGGGCTTCCAGGCCACGCAGCGGGCAGCTCTGAGCACAAGGCTTCCCTGGAACAGCCCTCGCAGCTTTCTGCTCCGCGGCAATGCCTTATTCTGAAGTAGGGCTTGAAGGTCAGCAGGAAAACGCTCCGGCTGCTCCTGCTGCTGACAAGACACACGGGAGTTCAGGTGAACAAGCCCTTATCATAAATTTTTGTCCCTTGAGTGAGATGTGTGAAAACAGAACGTGCAAATAAATGATTTAAATCTTCTAGTGGGTGTTTGAGGCTCTTACAAACCGTATTGATCTTTCACTTGGAGGAACCTCAGCAAGCCTTGTAATGCGTCTGAGGCAGTGAAATTCAGTTGCTGGTTGGGGTAGCGAGATCCAGCCACAGCCATTGAGACTAGAGACACTTGCAAATCGGGATCAAGGCATCCTAAGCCAGTGTGGAACTCCGAATTGAAGGCAGCAGGGTGGGAGTCCCTGGGGAGCTGCCTCCTCCATAACCACTTGTCACACGCTGTGGAGCAGAACTGCCCCCATCATCACGTTTGCTGCTGGGAAGGCTGGGAGCAGTTTGTAGCTGCTGCAAAGACTTCTCCTGAGGGCTGTCTCTGGTTACGGTGGTGTTCCCTCGGCAGGGAGACGTACAAATTACTGAGTTCACTTTGTAACCTGTTTGTAAGGTACTCGAATGCCATGGCTACGGCTGCTACGCTGTGCCTAGGTGAGCCCGGAGTATCTGCCAGCAGCTGGTGATAACTCAGTTCCAATCACTGTTGTCCCAGAGCATTAGCACGTTTCTGGAGTGCTGTCCCCACCACGGGGACGAACTTCCAGGTGAACAGTTAGGCTTGGCTTGGTTAATCCGCTCCGAGTGCCACCTCCCCACCACCACCCCCCTGGTTCCAGTAGCACTGCCAAGGTGCACTGGCACGGTTGTCATCCGCGTGCTGAGAAAATCAGCAGTGGGCTCTGTAGTGTCGGAGCTCCGGTTCCGGGGCGAAGCTGGTGCTGCCTTCCCGCTTCCCCGCGCCGCAGGAGCGTTTGGCAGGGAGCTCGGTGGGCACGTACGTCGCTGCCTGGTTTTACGCAGAGGGCGGGGACTGCGGGGCTGTGCGCTCGGTGCTGCTGTGTCGGGCTGTTTCCAGAAAGTGTAGAAAGGGCTGTCACCGTTCTGCAAGTAAGATGAAGTCCTGAGTGCTCTAACAAGAAGATTTTTTTTTTTTCTTTACCCAAACCCCCACTGACAAGGCATAGGAAAAAGGGAATTACATTTACCAAGTTCCCCAAATCCACTGTCGGGGGAAATCACCTGCTAGGATAACTCACTCTCTACTCTGTTCTCTGGACTAACAGCTTCATTTACTCTCTGCCAGTCCCCTACCATGTGTCTCCCCCTTCCTAATACCGTATTCATCTTCAGTTCTTGCTTCCAAGAAGCTGCAAATCTCTCTCACCTGCTTGGCATAGCGTGAAGCTATCAGCACTGCAGACAGAGCTGGTAGTAAAGCAGGCGCTCTCCTACCGTACGAGATGATCCTGAGCAAGCTTACACCATTCCTCTTAAGCGTCTCTGTAAAAGCACAGCTGGGACTGTGAAAGCTGTAGTTGTTTTTTGCTCAGAAAACATAAGCACAACGTTTTGAAAGTCCTCTTGGTGTTTCTAGAGTCAATGTTTTACTCCCGACACCTATTTGCAAACCCAGTAAAGCTCATAAAGCTCCTTTCATTAGCACTGCCTCTAATTTGCTCTGCCTCATCCACTGCTCAAATTCTTCCTTATTAGTGAAAATATAGTGAGGAGGGAGAGATGTGGCTTCTGGGCTGGGAAAGTGGGAAGAGCAGGAGTCACTCAGCCAGATCTTCCTCCAGCCACCCGAGAGCCCAGAGTAATTAAGTGAATCATTACCCCAAACAGAACCTGAATGGCCCCTCCCTGGGAGGAGAGATGCGTTTGAAATGGCCGCAGGAACAACCGGGGTGGGCTCAACCACCAACCGTAGGAAATTTAAGAAAAGCAAGTACTGGATTCTCCCCCTGGGATGGGGTAATCTGGGTGATGTGTACAAACTGGGGGATGAGAGGCTGGAGAGCAGTCACACAGAAAGGTTCTACACTAGGAGAGCGGTCCGTCACTGCAACAGGCTTCCCCAGGGAAGCGGTCACGGCACTGAGCTTGGCAGAGTTCACGGAGCATCTGGATGATGCTCTTAGTCGTAGGGTTTGGGTTTAGGTACTCCTGGGAGGAGCAGGGAGTTGGCACTTGAGACAGTCTGCGGCCTTCCAGTACTTAAAGGGGAAAGCTGGAGAGGGGCTTTTTACAAGGGCCTGTAGTGACAGGACACGGGGCAATGGCTTTAAACCGAAAGAGAGGAGATTTTGATCGGATCTAAGGAAGAAATTTTTGACTCTGAGGATGGTGAGGCACTGGAACAGGTACAGATATATCACCCAGCTGGCTTGTATTGGTAATTATCTAATTAAGGTTTAGGCCCTGCCTACAAAAGGCAGGCCATTTCCTCCTGGCTGCGGGAGATGCAATGACATCCTTGGAGCCGCAGCCCAGGCTAGTGAGCAACAGACCAGGTAGCCCAGAGAAGCTGTGGCTGCCCCATCCCTGGAAGTGTTCAAGGCCAGGTTGGATGGGGCTTTGAGCAACCTGGTGTAGTGGAAGGTGTCCCTGTTCATGGCAGGGGGGTTGGAACTGGATGGTCTTTGAGGTCCCTTCCAACCCAAACCGTTCTGTGATTCTATGGTTCTATGACTTCAGCGAAGGTGCTGAGAAGAGAATTACTCCTTCCCCTCTCCCAGTCAGCTGCTGGAGCAGAGGCTAGAGCTGCTTGAAGAGCCAGAAATAGAAATCTGCATCCCGTTTTGGTAGGTTTTGGAGAAGCTAGAAGCTACACACCATCCCCGTTTCCAGCCCAGCAGACTGATGGGTGCACACCCGCACTCACCTGCAGCAGCTCAGGGCCAGCGGTGAGGCCGACTGCTCCCTGGTTGGGGCAGCAGCTGGGAAAGGATGACGGGCCAGGAACCAGCACAAAGATGTAAATGATTTACAGAAGAGCATGTAATTTAAGTCACTTTTCTTTGAACAAGACTGGAAGAAAGCAGACAGCTCTTTACCCCTTTCTTAAAGTTCCCATCAGGCAGAAGCCAAGGGTAGTGTCAGTAGACGCTGCGTAAATGTTGTATAAATGTTTTCAAACCACTTTTAGGACATTGTGATTTCTTAGTGTCTTGAAACTAAGGTGCAGGGCCATATTTAAGCACTCTCCATCTCGTACCTACAGAGAAGTTACAAGCAGGCCAAAGGGTAAGTCGGGCGAACACAGAGGCATGAGACACGGACCGAGAATTTTTTTTTTATTTTCACACAGTAAGTTTGAGTACAGCAGCAGAACTCCTTGAGTCCATCTTGGTTTGCATCATATCAGCAGGTGGCTGATACAATCTGGCTCGGAGTTGCTCAGTCAGGAATCCATTTCCGGTTTGCTACAACCAGTTTCAGGAAGCCGAATCCTCTGCAGTGTCTTTTGCCACCCCAGGCTGGATCCTGCTGCTGGGCATTTCAGTCTTCACTTTTCCTCATACTTGTGCTTGATGTGTTTCCACAGTTTCTGTATGCAAAACAAACACAAAAATCCCAAACGGTAACCTTAGCCAGCTTTTCAGTAGTCCCGGGATAAAGTTTCCCTTCAAAATGCACATTATCACGAAACCTCTGTCCATAACAGGCAACAGCAAGAGGAGGAAGAAGAGTCTGTAGGAAAACACATCCCCAAGTGCCACCAGGGTACAGGACAGCGTGGGTACTGTCACCCTGCGCTTCCCTGCGATTTGGGAGCGCACCCTGCTCCGAGCAGCACCAGGCCCACACGGAGCTTTCGCCGCCAGACGACAGCCAAGAAGCCGCGAGCCCTCTCTGGGGATGCGAAGCTCCTTTCTGCTGTGGAACAGGCATGGTGGAACCATCTGCCCTCTTACTGCTTTTTCTGTGCCCTCCACCTTCCTACCCTTCTTGAGGGGCTTCGCAAGGCCGTGCCTCAGCTCCCCACACCTGTCCTGCCTGCAGAGACCGTGGGTGGAGTCCTGTACCTGGGTCTGGGGCTCCACAGCTTTTGGACCAGACAGGGAGGAAGCTGCAGACACCCCACTTCCCCTGTTCTCCTGCTGTGAGCCAGTATGAGTATTCCAGTCGCGTTGCCTCGGCTTCCCACCCAGACTGGAGAGCACGTTTCTGCTCCCAGGGACACAGGATGCACAGAAGGATCCTGTTCCAGGCACTGAAATTTGCTGGCACAACTGGGACCAAGGGAAGCGCTACGCAAGGGCAAAGCTCGTGCCATGTCTTCCCGTTTGTTGCAGACAATGCTTTAGATTGTCAAAAAAAATATTCCATTTTCCAACCCTGCTTGAGAAAACAGCACACAGAAAATTAATGCTACAATTAAAACCAGCAATTGAGTGCAAAGCTGAAGCCCAGATGTGATTTTATGTCAGCTTTTACCAAATGACTGCTGCTAAAAAGGAGGACGGGGACCCTGGCCTTGCTCTTTGCTGTACTTCCTCAGTCCCCCAACCCCGGTGAGTTACTTCAGGGCGGTGAAGCCGTCGCTTTGTGCAGTATCCGTGTTCCGCTGGTTTCCTGACCGGGTTCAGGAGGCAGAAGAGCAGATACTGTGCTGTCAGGGAAGGCACAGGGCAGCTCTTTCCAGCATCAGGGTCGTTACGATGACCTGGCTGTCCTGTGAAACCGTGCCCTGGCTGCTCCAGGGGACCCCGGGCACACCAGCGCCGCAGGACCGCTGTGCTGCGGATGGGAACATGCAACACGCCAAGCTTTTTTGTACTTGGTGCCAGATGGAAATTGGGGCACCTTCTGCCTTTTCTTAGGGCACGCACTGCATCGCCTCATGCTGCCCAGGACGCCGGTGCACGCCCTGCCTGGGTGCCTCAGCGCCCAGGCTGCTGTTATCCCGCCACGGCCCTGCTCTGGCACACAGGCACGGCTTGGCCCGTCTCACCCAACGTTCACCAGCTGCCATCTCCTCCCTCTGCCCAGGGCTACAGCCCCACGGAGCACAAACCAGCTTCATCCATTTCCACCTTCCCGCATCTCGCCGTCTTTCCCACCTTTTCCCCGGCGGCCTTCGCAGCCAGAGAAGCCCAGGAACACACCGGGGCCCTGACCGCCGAGCGCCACGGCAAAGCCGCCGCGGACGGGGCAGCTGCCACGGGGCAGCGCTGCTCGGGGCAGCCGGGGCAGCCCGGGGCCCGGCTGACCTTCAGGGCCGGGCCCGTGCCCGTGCCCGGGCGGGCCGGCGGCGCGGTTCCGCCGCTCCTTACCCCCTCGTTGAGGTGCTCGAAGATGGCGTCGGCGCCCTGGTCGAAGGCGCGCTCGAAGAGGACGGCGCCCAGGACGATGGTGAGGGCGAAGGTGGAGGTGCGGCGGAACAGCGCGCCGTACGCCCGCCGCAGCAGCGCCATCTTGCCCGCGCGCTCTGCGCATGCGCCGCCCGCCCGTGCCGGTGCCGGCGCGGAGCCTGCCGGGAGCCGTAGGCGCCGCTCCCGGCGGGAGGTGAGTGCCGCCGGGCCCGGGCGCGGCGGGAGGGCCGAGCCTGCCGCTTTGTGGGGCTCCTTCCCCTCAGCGGCCTCTGCCGAGCGGCTCCGGCCTGCGCCTGCCGCCTTTCTGCCGTGAAACCGGCGGAGGCAGCGCGGGCCGGCCCGTTAAAGGCCCCGTCCCGGCTACAGCACAGTCGGGCGTGCGGGGGGAGGCCTCCCTGGCTGCCCAGCACCGGTGGGGGCTGTGGGCCTTCCCGAGGGGCGGGTGACACCCCTGCCAGGGCCGAAATGGAGAAGAAGGAGGATTTGGCGTTAATGCCTTCTCCTGCTGCCCCCCCGGGAGCGCGGGGGTGATTTGGGGGTCGAGGGAAAGGGTTTGGTCCCGCTGGGGAGGGCAGTAAGTGTCACCCGCCTGGTCTGAGCGGGAGACGGGCGCTGAAAGCTGGAGGGCACTGGGACAACATCTCCCGAGGCCTTGGGAAGAGCATGGAGTGGTCCCGTGTGGCGTGGCGGCAGTGGAAGTGTGCCCACCGGCTGCCCTCTCCGTGTGCTTCGCGTTCTGGTACCCTCGGCGAGGTCGGAGGGGTCTCCGGGTGGCCCCGGCGCCAGTGGGGAGAGAGAGGTTTGGGTTTAGAAAGGGAGGACAGGCTGGGGTGGTGGGGGGAACCTTAAAACTGAAGATGACCCTCTGCAGGTCGTTGTTAAACGAGCATCTATGTTAAATTTCATAAGAGATCCTCAAGTGACACTCGCTCTGTTGTTTCCGTTGTCCCGGCCGCTCAGGAGGAGCGCGTCTTCTGGCTGCCTGGTTCTCTCTTGTAATTTATTTATGTTTGGTTCGCTGGGGTAGGACAAAACTTCCCGTGCTGGGAGCCCGTTCAGAGCCTGGCAGGTGCCTGGCATGTTCACGTGCCCTGTGTATGGTGGAGTTTAGTGTTACCCTGTAGTGGTAGGTCCTTTGGAAAGCTCCGTTATTATTTTTCGAAGTTAACTGCTAGGGTTTGTCTCTAGGACAAATAGACCACGAACTGCCACCACTGGGGTGGGTTTGTGTCACGGACAGGTTGGTGCTCATCCCGGTCAGGTCAGTGTTAATCCTGAATCAAGCAGGTGGCTCCGGGTTTACACCGGGTGTAACAGAGGTCAGAGTCTGCCCCTCTGGCATTGTGGAGGTGCTGGCAGACTCTGCCAGCGTTTTGCGTGTTCCTCGAGAGATAGGAGCATGTCTAAATTGGCAGCTGAATACCAGAAGCTTGACACTTGGATCTCGTGAACTCCACATCTGTCCGGATATCCAGAGTGGCTGAGACGGCCACAGGCCTGGGCTGTGAGAAAGCAGGAAATGGAGTTCATGGCCCAGCAGCAATTCCCGGGGTTCAGCGTGGAGAAAAGCAGTGACACCTAGATGAAAACAAGTCAGTTTTGGGTCACCTTTCTTCTGCCCACATCGCTGGGAAAACAGTGGGAGGACCCCCGGAGAGTCCTGCATCAAACCTGCAGCTGGTAGAGCACAATGTGGAGTGTTTTGGCAGCCATCTGAGAAAGAAAAGGTAAGATGGTGCACGTGAGGTCTTGTCCGGAGTCCCACCAAGCGCCTGGGCTGGGTGAGCGAGCCGCCTGCTGGGTGTCTGACAGCACGCTCCGAGAGGCGTGCAGCGCAGGAGTTTTTTGTTGATGCTCTTGAGCATGCAGATATAAGACAAAGCTCTGGGTTTTGGTTTTTTTTTTTGTATTTGGCTTCATGCAGAAAGACTTTTAAGCTGGTCCAAAGCCTATCTGAAGTCACTTATGGCTGCCTGTGGCTCCAGGGGTCTATCGGCCTGGGTTCAATTGCAAACAAAGGTCGAGAAATGTCAAGGGGAAGTGGCCAGGCTGAAGTGGTTCTTTTATAAAGCAGCTACGTTTACTTTATTTCCTAATGACTGAGATGGATTTAATTAGAAAACATCTCTGTTTTCGACTGAATAATGCTCTTTGTTTCCTGTTGGAGCCATTTGGGAGAATGGAAATGGGTTAGCCAGTGTTGCTCAGAAGCAGCTTTTATTCCTACGTACTAGTCCAGTGGGAAGCGCCGTGGATTACTGGTACTGCAGAGAGTTGTCAGAATCCAGCCAAGATAATCCATGCAACTGAATTCTTAAAAAGATGGAAATAAGAGTTTGGAGTAATCTTTGGAGAGGGTGATCTCTGGGAGAATCTGATGCTCCTCTAATTGCTTTTTTTGACTCCGTCCGTCACCTGCCATGGGAATTGTGAGGAGAATTCGGGAGCCGGTGTCTCTGGGGTGTGGGATCTGGCTGCCCGAAATCTGTAGGAGCTTCCTGCCCTCATTATTGGGGAAGGAGGAGGAAGGAGCTTCTGCAATTACTGCCGCCGGGGTGATGAAAGGGAGAAGTTTGAAATGCGATTTCAAAGGCTGGCTGCTGCTGGGCTTCTGCAGGCAGAATTCCCTCGGAGATCTGGGGAAACTTGTGTGGAGCCGCTGCAGAATCTCATTTGTTTTCCCTGTTCGCAGCAGCCACTTCTGCAGAGGTGGAGAGCAGGAGCCAGCAGCTGCAGCAGGAAGCGTGTATTTTACCCAGAACTTTGGGAGACTGTGGTGTAAGCTGCAGAAGGGGGAAATTTCCAGAACTCAAAAGCCACAGCAGAACCTGCCAGTGGGCCAGACGCTGAGCGCAGGAGTGTTCCCCTTGGATTCCAGCAGCCCCACCACAGTGCAGCAAAGCTGGCTGCCAGGCTGGCTGCAGAATTCTGGGATGATCTAGTAAAGGATGGGAGAAAATGATGGCTTAGTGTTCATTCAGCTGGACTTGGGTTTGGTTTCTTGGGCTGGAGTAGGACAATTTCTGATCTCGAACCCTACGGAGCTGGGTTAAACCAGGTCCGATCGTGTTTGCAGTCATGTCAGGGAGAGATGGCTGGTTGGTCAGCACCGCCTACCAACAGGATATTTCACCTGGAGAACAAGGAAAAAACCTTAAAATGAAGAGATTTCAAATTTACTTGAGTCTCTGAACGTTTTGCCTTCAGTGTGAGCATTTGCAAGCTGATTAAAAAACCCAGATCTTTCCGCTGAACGCAGCTGGATGCGGACGGAGGAGGTGACGTCGTAGCTTGTGGTGTGAGGTCTGCGAGGTTTCCAGGGACTGGGTTTGGAAGCAGCAGTTCTCTGGAGTGGGGAAGGAAGGGAGCTTGGCACAGATGCTCACGAGGTGCCAGGATGGATGGCTGGCAGGAGGGCTTGGCAGAGCTGCCTTGGCTCAGCGTGCTGGGCTCTGAGGGATTGCCTGTTGCTGCCGTTCTTCCTGCTGATTCTGAGGAATCGTTAGGGAGGCTGTGATTGATTCTGACCCGGGTTTATTTATAAAATCTTTATTTCTAGCGCTGGTCTTCGTGCCATTTTTTAAACGCATTTGGCTGTCAAGGTGTCAAAAACTGGAGGATTGCTTTTGGAGTTTATCTCCCAGTCCATCCCTCTTTGGCGTTTATCAGGTACCTCTATATCACTCAGGAGAGAACTTCCAGCTCCTTCGAGGTGTCTGTGGCACCTCCAGCAGGAGCAGCCGATGGGAACAGGGCTGCACGTAACCACAGAGCCCATCTGCCCTACCAGGGTCAGGGCAGCTCCAGGCCCAGCGCAGATGAGAGCACCCGCATTCAGTCCTGGTACTTCTCGGTGCTCCACAGCAGAGTCTCCACACCACAAATACGTGTGGGGTAAGTCCCTCTCCCCTGCGGGAGGAGGAGGACTGAGCATCTCAGGCTGCTTTCAGTGGCTGTGGATGTGGGTTTTTTGGCTGTAAGGCTGTTGTGATCTTAGTTATTGCAAGCGCTGTACTCGGTGAAGCAGACACACCTTGCTGCCCTAGGCTGGGGAGGATGAGGAGAGCAGTCCTTGGTGTACAGGAATGAGTAGGTGGCTTGGTGAACTGAAGGAAATGTGGTGTCCTTTCATGTTCGGAACACAGCTTCCTACCTGCAGGACAGGTGAGATCGGTGGGTTTATCATCTTTGAGGAGTTCTTGAGTTTCTTCCTTACCTTGTAGAGGTGGAGGTGGGGAAATTTCCTTCCTCTTGCATGGCAGCTTGTGGAGATTGCCTGTGGACCAGGGTGGGAAGTCCTGGGGCCCAGGTGGAGGCTGTGGCACAGACCTCTGGTTCCTTCTGTTTGAACATTGGATGGTTTCTGCTGCACCTTGCCTGGTGCAGGTGGTGCTGGGAGCTGTTGGCTCTCTGGAGTCTCTGAACTCCAGCACACTCAGGGAAGGAGAATTCTTTCAGCAGAGCTGTTGTTGCTTTGGGAAGAGCGGTAAGAGACAGAGATCCGAGCCTGCTCTCCCGTGTGGATGCCGCAGGCGCTGCCTTGCCAGGCTGATGGACAAGAATATGTACTGTTGGGTCTCGCCTCTTTCTCTGTCTGCCAGCCCTAAGTGATTTGAGTTCCTCTCCTTTGGAAGCAGGCGCTGTAAATCTTGGATCCTCCGTCCCCAGAGATCCTCCGTGGCAGGGTGCCGAGGATCTGTCTGATGGTTCCCAGGCCGTGCTGATGCTGCTCTGCCAGAAGAGAGATGGGGAAGAGATACTTCTGCGACTACTGTGACAGGTCCTTTCAGGACAACCTTCACAACAGGAAGAAACACCTCAATGGAGTGCAGCATCTCAGGGCTAAGAGAGTCTGGTACGACTTATTCCGAGGTGGGTACTACCAGCTGTCTACTCCCCTTTCTGGGACTGGGGAGACGATGGATGAGGGGGGCGAGGGTGGAACAGATAAAATAAATCAGCACTGAAGATTTATATTTGCATTGTCTGTGTCAGTAAATTGTGGACTCGCTACTGCTGCTGTCAAGCAGTTTCAGGGGCCACACGCTTATGTGTCTGGATGTGGGATGGGGAAACATCAGCTGGGGCTTGAAATGAGGTGGAAGAGACAGGAGGGTTGTTTCTGAGAACTGGAGTTGCAGGTAAAGCTCTCTTGGCATCGCGGGCAGATCTGAGACAGGAGACCTGAGAGAACAAGGTGAGTTACAGTTTCTGAAGGTGAGTTAGGTGCCTTCTGCAAGCCAGAGTTGATCTCTGACGTGCGAGGAGCAAGGAACACGGGTGTGTGTGTCTGTAGATGGAGAAAGCGGGCCGGAAGGCAGGCTGTACACGCGGGTTGTGCCAACGGGCGGGCAGCTGGCAGCAGTTCTCTGCACCGGCTGGAGATGTTGGTTCTGAGGGTGCCGTGGGAGAGGCTGAGGATGCAACTGCTTGACTGGAGATCCCAGAAGAGCGAGAGGGTTGGAGAAGCAGCTCAAGCATGGTGTGCTCAAACCTGTCTTAGCAGAGAAGGGCTAGATGCTTTGGGGCTTTGACAGAGGAGAGATTGGAGTTCTGGGGCTGGAGGCTGCGTCAGGATGTGCTGGAGGAAAGCCCTGTGTCCTCTGCCTGTTTAACAGGACTCTTCTCACCCAGCTCAACACTCTGACCTGGCTCACCATGCAGTCACGTGGTTTAGTACCAGCCCGAGGAATATGGTGGGAATGTGTGTCCTGTGAGAGCAGGACTGTGTATTTTAGCAGTAGCAAAGACTTAGTTTGGGTTCACCTGATTGTGAAACCGTTGCCTGTGTGTTCCTCTGCTTCCTTCTGGCTCCTGAGGATAAGGAGTTGCAGGCCGTGTTTATCTCCTGGCTGGCCAGGTGACTGCAGAGCTCTGGGTGGCTCTGCTGTCTGCTTAACCGCCTGTGGAAGGTGGAAAGGTGGAAAAAGCGTGGAGGACATCAGCCCCAGCCCAGTTCTAGCCGGGTCAGTGATGGTGAGACAGGCTACGTAGCACTGTTCTTCTCACCAGGCTGCGCTCTGATCGATAGAATTCCTCCTCCTGTCCCTGATTAGGGGGTTCCTCTCCTCTTGTCTCCAGACCCTGTGGTCTGGCATCAGCTGGTGCAGGTTCTTCCAGTCAGTGGGAGCTGCAGGGTCTTTGGGGCTCGCTTTCCCCAGGACGTCTCCAGGATGTGGAGGACCATTTCAGCGGTGTCTGCTGGAGACTTGGCACGGGCTCCTGTGAGGCCTCGCACAGAGCTTTTCTGAGAGCTCTCGGAGTCTGCCTGGTCTTCTCTGCTGCACAGAAGTGCTGCAGAGCCCTTGCTTTTCTGTCGTGCTGCTTTTCCCCTGCTGGCATGGGAAGAATACAGGAAGCAGAAAGCAAAGATGATGATATTTGCAAGCCAGTGGAAAGCTGAAGCCAGGGGTACGAGCAGGGACTGTTAACTCAGTTTGTCTGTGACTTAAGTTCATGGTTGTCGTGTAAAAGGTCTTCCCGCTCGGCAGCCGACCTCTTTGGGCCCACCACGCGATGGAGTATTGCTGGGCAAGAGATCTTTACCCTGGCTTGTCCTTTGTCTCCCCCAGATGCTGCCGCTATCCTGCAAGAGGAGCAGACCAAGAAACCTTGTCGGAAGTTTCTGCAAACAGGTGAGTTCTGAGGTAGAAGTAACTGCCTGAGCTCCAGCAGCTCCTTCGTGAGCCGACCCAGGGCTGTTCTGGAGAGCCCTGGTGCCTGTTTGTCTTGGAGGGAGCGCAGGGCTTGGGCCTGCGTGTCCGGCGTGCAGGTGCCAGGATCTTGGGTTTGCACGCACGTTTACAAGGGAGGGACCTTGTGTGTGCGGCTCTCGTGTTGCAACGTGGCTTTTGTTCCAGGACAGTGTGATTTTGGGCCCAACTGCAGATTTTCCCACATGACAGAGCAGGACCTGGAGAAGCTGAGTGCCCAGGTGCAAGGTGAGTCCTCGAACAAGGCAATATCCGGGGCTCTCTGAGGAGGGGGGAGTTGCTGCAGGGTGCGTGGGCTGCTCAGGGGCGGGCGAGGGGTTGTGCGACGAGAGCCTGGGGTCCCGTGCTGCCTGTACGGCGCGAGCTGAGCGTGGATCCCTTGGATCCCTTCCGCCCGCCTCTGTGCCGTGCCAGCCCGCGGCGTGGCTGTAAGTGCTGCAGTGTTTCGGATGCTCTCTGCTCTCCATCTGCTGGCACAGACACGAGCCTAGAGCTGAGCAATGCTGTTACCACTTAGCAGCAGGCGTCGGAAGCAGAGTGGGCTTTCTGAGCCCTCGGGGTTTTGTTCAGTCAGGGAATAAAAACTGTCAGCAGCAGAGGGCACTGATACATCACTTCCCTTTAAATTTATGGATTTGATTTCTCCCACCTCTCTACTATTACCGGGGAGCTGCTACTTCCACTCTTGGGATGAGCTCGCCTGCTGTCAGTTGGGTTATCCCGAGGAGGGAGCATGGGGTCCTGACTCCAGAAATGGCCCCTTCTCCCATGGCTTCAGGTGGAACTGAAGTTTGGGCAGAGGAATTGCAGCTGCTCCACTGCTGTGACTCTCCAGAGTACTTTTGAACTTTTTCATTCTGGAGGTACCACCTCTGTGCCCTGAGAAGGAAGGCAGCTCTCTTTTCCCTGTGAGATTCATTACTTTGGTGGTTAGAGAAAACGTGAGTGAGGTGGTGGTGAGGATTTGTGAGGTGCTTGGGGTCTCCACTGGAGATCATCTAGTCCCAGCCCCACCTTGCTCAAAGGCAGGGCAAGCTGCTCAGCACCACGTCCAGTTGTGTTTTGGATATCTCCAAGGGTGGACACTCTACAGCCTCTGTGGGCAACCTGTTCTAGTGTTTGACCACATTTACAATAAAAATGCTTTTTTTTTTTTTTTTAATATTTAAAAGGAAATTCCTGAGGTGTTGTTTGTGCCCATCATCTCTTGCCTTTGCTGGACTCCCTCCAGTGTGTCCCTGTCTCTGTGGTACTGGGGAGCCCAGCACCGGATACAGCACCCAGACACAGCCTCCCCAGTGCAGAGCAGAGAGGAAGGATCTCTTCCTCGACCTGCTGGCAACGCTCTTCCTACTGCAGCCCAACTTCCCAGCAGATCTTGTGCCCACGGTTCTAGCTGAAACCAGCTGTTGTTTTGCCAATAGTCTGGCAAAAACAGGCTTGGGTGTTGAAAGTGTGTGTGTGTGTACATGCATGCATACATATGAGATCTGGGGTGTGCGTGGGGTAGAGACTCTCTCCCGGCCTTCCGAGGGATTGGATTTGTGGAGGCAGGGCTCCGGTGAACCCGGAGGAGCAGGAGGAAGGCAGGCACTAGAGAGCTATTCCAGTCCTCGCCGTTGCTGAGTCAGTCTGCGAGTCCCCGAGGCTGCTCCGCAAATCCATCGCCGAACAACGCTGCCAGTCAATAAACCCCATCTCGTCGGGCTGCGCGGGAGACGGAGCGCTCCAGCCAGCCCTCCTCGGAGCAGCCGCGCTCCTCTTCCTCGCCGCTGAGCCCAGAGCCTCTCCCCGCCCCTTCTCTGCTGCAGGGTTTAAGTGCTGGGGTCCCGAGAGGTGGCATAAGGGGTCAGCCCATTTGCAGGAACCTGTAGCATTTCCAGTCACCGGAGTCATTCCCTGTTTCTTGCAGGGAGGTGGAAGCTCTGTGGAGCAGAGCAGAGCTGCAGGGGGAGGTGGGCGAGCTCGTCTGCGCCTGGGCAGGTTCTTTGCCAATTCCACTTGTTACTGAGTATTGACTTGTGTCAGACGGGTCAGGTGTAAGTGGAGAGCTGGCTACGACAGAGCTGATTCCTGGGAGATTGCTGGAAACCTTGCATTTGTGTTACCAAGTCAAACATTTAATTAAACAATTAGACCTAATGGGCGATGCCAGGGGATGGCAGGGTGCCTCCTCCTTGGCTGTGCGGCTCTGCCACAGATGCCTGGTTGGAGAGTTAGATCCTGCTCACCTCTCTCGTGCTGTGGCTCCAGGGAAGTCCCGAGTGAGCCGAGCAAGCAGGCTGAGCATCACGCAGACCTCAAAATCCCATCAGTTGAGCCTGCAGAGAGCTTGGTGGGATTTGATGGAGAGAAGAGCCCAGCAGGGTGTGGTGGAGAAGAGGTGCAGCCCATAACACGGTAGACTGGATGGAAGGAACTGCTGCAAAAACCAAACTGCCTTTCCATGTGTCCTGGGGACATTTCACCACTGCTTGGGCTACTGAAGTATCAGTTTCTCAGATGGTGAAGCTTAGGGAAGAGTTTGAGGTGAGCGAGCGTGGTGGCAGGTGCCATTAGTCATGCAGGAGACCCGATCCTCGTGGCGTGTCCGTCAGTAACATCCCTGTGTGTGTTAGCACCTGGCCCTGGCGTTTCTGTGCTGTGGAGCATCGCAGCCCTGAGGTGGTACGGTGCAGACTAGGGCGGCAGGCTGGGTCTGGCTGCCTCTCTGAATTGTCCATGTCCTCAGAGATTTCCAGTCTGAACCTGCAGCATCTGGGAGATTCTGACAGGCTTAGCTTATAGGCCGGGGTGGTCAGGGATTTGAGATGAGCTGGAAGCTCCAGAGTGCTCTCACCGTTCTGTGCAGAGCCTGGTGTGACCGAGCTGGAGACGGCCACGCTCTGTCTCGGGTGGGGTAGAAGTGGACGGTCTCTTGGTGGGTCCATGGTGCTGCTGAACTCTCCTTTGCTGTGGTGCATGGATGTAGAAGCGGAGGAGCTGTCGGGCTGCGTTGAACCCATGTCTCTGTAGCAGATATTTCAGAAAAAGGTGCAAAGAAATGCTGTAGTAAACTGGTGGAGCCCAGTAAGCCGTGTCCAGGGGCAGGTTTGCATCCCAAACCACAGCAAAGCCCTTTCTGACCTTCTATTAACACTGCCAAACTGTGATGGCACCTCTTTGTCAGGTAAATATTGATCCTGTGCCCGAATCCCTGGTCGGCGGCGTTGGTAGTTCCGTGTCAGAGAGCTCTCCGTGCTCACGATGCGTTTTTATTACAGCCAAAGGAAACATCACCTTGTTCTTAACGTTTGCCCTTTTCAAGGCAGGGAATCCACCCTGTTAGTTGTGTTCGCCTCGTGGATTAAGCAGGAACATTTCTGGACGATTCGCTGTTCTGTAACAGCTGAGAGCGTGTCCTAGTTTGGCTTCAGCGTTTCTGCGCCCCGTAGAATATACTCATCAAGGAGCAACAGTTTCCACCTTCCGCGGGGAGGGAGGCATATTCCCAGCTGTTACCGCATCAGAGCATCAGCCTCCCGCATCTGCTGCATCATTCATCAGCGAGGCACTTCCAGGCTGTCATCTGAAGTACAGTCATGCCAGGAAAAGTCACTGTCGAGCTGCCGTCGTCTTCCTTCCAAGTTATCGGCTCCCCGCTGCACTGCGTCACGTCTGCTGGTAGTGTGGGCACAGGGCAGCCTCTTTGGTGAGCTCCTGCGAGGGCAGAGCACGGGCACAGCTGGGTGAGTGTTTGCAGTGTATCCCTGGGATTGAAGGAAAGGGAGTGCCCCTGCTGGGGGTGGCTGTAGTCAACCAGTTTGACTTAGCGATGAGCGGGAGAAGGAGCGCTCTCGCAGCTGGCTGCCTCTTTGTGGTTTCTTGAGGCTGCTCCTCTTGCAGGGCCTCACCAAGCTCATCTCTCAGCCGCAGTCTGTCGCCGTTCGTGTTTTCCAGAGGAGTTTGGGCTGCTGCATCTTCCTGCCCAGGGAGGGAGCTGAAGGATTGCATGTAAATCTCTTCGCTGGGTGACCTGCTCCATGCTGGTGGTGGCGTCTCGCGTACGGTGGTGCCTCATTCAGGAAGAGAACCCACGGTAAAAGTTGTGTGGGGAGAGAAGATAAATCTGAACTCCCACTCTGGCAGCATTAGAGAGGCACTTAATGACTCCAGCCGCTTTTTTAATTGGCTGTAATTAGACTTTGAAGCAAACACCCCAGTGAGAAGGACAGGAGAAGTGCCTTCACACCCGTCTTGCTGCTGCAGCCTGCCTGGCTGCGCGATGATGAACGAAGAGTAAAGGCTGGTGACTGTGTTTGAATGACATTTTGGAATACCTGTTGACATTCAGGGGGTATTTCCAATCTCCTGGTGGTCTTGGTGGTCCCTGGATGGGACGTGTGTGCTTCAGAGGAAGATGAGACAAAAGATTTGCCTTTTTGGTGGGGATGTGTCAAGGTGGACAGAGCTGGAGAGATGCCCGTACCTGCTGCCTTATTTCTCAGCCCGAGGGTTGCAGTGCGTTGGAGCAGTAACTCGTGGAGCCGCGGGAACAGGGAGCCAGCTGGATGTCTTTCTGATCTGGACACTTGGGGCCTCATTTAGGCCAGTGTGAGCCAGGAATCGTTCCACCGCAGCCACTGAGCTTTTCTGGATGAGCCAGTTGTGGCTGCTCGAGTCCGTGGGCTCCTGCCCGTTCCTGGTGTGACACTTTGGGGCTCCCTGCTCTGAACAGAGAGGCTTCGGCAGGTTTTGGTCTGCGCCGTGCTGGGGCTTGGGGTGGGATCAAGAGGAAATCTTGGTGGTAGGCAGAGGTGGGAGAGGTTTCTCTCTCTGATTCTCTTCCCTGCCTCATCGAAGCCTCTCACAACCTTGGCCCCTTGCTGAGGTGGGACGTGCCCAGGTGCTCACTAGATGCAGAAACCTGGAACGAAGGGAAATAAAGTGGCTGCAGCCAGCGCTGCTGGACAAGTCCAGTGTGGGAGCTGAGTTCAGATGTCCTGAGTCTGAGCAGTGCCCGGCTCACCAGGCTGAGCTTCTTGCTTCTTGTCTGACCCTGAGTAGCTCTGCCGGGGCTTTGCTCCTTGGGAGCAGCGGTAGGAGACGTGAACAGTCCTGTCTCCAGCCGTATCCTTATCGCCGGGTTGCAGAGCAGCACCTTGACATGAGGACCACAGCGGGCTTTCTTTGTGGTGGCGGTGAGTGTGTCGTCACCCCTCCCAGCAGCAGCAGATGAAAAGGCTGGATGACAAATTATCCATCTCCGGCTGCTCATTGTGTAGCGCATTGCTGCCATCCTCATTAATATTCAACAGGCAGATGAATAATTGGTTGCCACCACTAGGATGAAGCGATCCTTCGCTCTGCCCAAGCAATATTAATTTCACACCCTGTCTGGAAACGTATAATATTTTCCTTAAACGTGTGACATATGGCAGGTAGGTGTGGCGCGGGCTCCTGGTGGGCACGGCAGCAGGTGGCTGCTGCTGAGCTGGGACCGCCGGCAGGTTCATCTCTAAATGGGATCAAGGTTCTCCCAGAGCTCCTGTCTCCGGAGGGTTTGATGAATGGGGTGAAGGAGGATGACACACAGCTGCCTCGGCTTCCTTTTTATTAACATCCGCGTTTGTTTTTCAAGTATCACTTTCCCTTTTCTGTTAGGTGGGAACTTTCCACTCGGCTGAAGATCCAAAAGCTCCGAGCGTCTCCTCGGCCGGCTCTGCCTGACGTGCTGGCAGGAGCGTGACTGTGCCGTTGGTGTCAAGGACTCGTGCTAGACCCTGCTTCCTGCAGCGTCCCTTCCTGCCTTGTCACCAGTGCCGAGGGGGGACTTGGAGCTTTGCTAACTGGGCAGCTGTGGATTTCTGCCCAGTGGGAGGGACTGGGGAGCTCTGTGCCCTTCTGCCCGGAGAGGACAGTGCTGTGGGACGGGGCACCTGCAGGCATCTGCCCCATGCAGCCCCGCCGGAGCGATGGAGGGGTTGAAAGCTTCAAAGGACCTCAGGCTGCTCGGCCTCTTGGTAGACAGCAAAGTTTTCCTACTGGCCCTGCCTCGCTGGTTCCTAACTTCCATGAGAAAACGCAGGAATGTGTTTCCCTCCCTCCCTCTGCTGTGGTCTGCCCTGATTTTGCACCGAGGCGGAGCAGGGCTGGGCAGCAGCCTCCCGCCCCGTCTCCGCGGGGGCTGGGGTCGCATCACGCAGCGTGCGCCTTAAACAGACCTGACAGCGGCTCTGGAATCCCTCCTGGGGGCGGAATTTCAGGAAATCTCCCGGCTGTACGGTGCTCCCAGCCTCTCAGGCTCCCGCAGCCTGCCACGTCCACATCGATCCCGACAGACGTCCCTGTCACTCCCACCAAACTGGGCAGAGGTGGCGGAGTCCCTCCTGCCGGTCGCAGGGATGTGTTTTTGGGAATGGCTCAGGGCTCAGGGCCAGCAGAGGCTGTTTCAGGCGAGGATGGGGACGAGGTGCCCCAGGGGGAGATGTCAGACCCCCCTCAGTGAAGCACCCGAACCGCCGCCGCGCTTGCCCTGGCTCTGGCTGGAGCTGGCACCGGCGAGGAGGCCAAGCGTCAGATGGCAAGCGGGCAGTGGAGGAGGAGGAGGAGAGGCCACCACAGGCAAATTACAAACTCTCCACCATAAGAAGCCGTGCAGGGTAATGAGCAGTGGGTTTAATGGAGTGAAAGGACTGCAGTGTGAGCATCTGATAGTCCCCTCTCTCTCTCCCTCTCAACCAGGGGAGCAGAGATTGAAGGAGCTGCGGCAGGAAGGAGCAGATGTCCCGCCTGGCACCATTGAGGACTGGCTGGAGAAGAGAGCAAAGAGACTGAGTGTGGCTCAGAGCAACAGGTACTGGTGGCCAGGAGCTTCTGGCCTGCATGGCGCGGAGCGGGGGTCCCACAGGAGGGGTGTGCCTGGGGTAGGAGAAGGCACAGGTGATCAGAGGTCCCCCATGATGGAACCCTGAGCTCTCATTTCACACTCGGCCTGCCAGAGCTGCGTGCCCGCTCTTGGCACATGCGCCAGACACACGTAGGGATCTGGTCTCGCTCGCCTGCATCAGAGACCCTCCCCGTGTGCAGGGGGGACAGGCCGGGCCCTGCTGCCTGTGGCTGCTTCCCTGGGGAAGGCGGGCAGAGGGGGGGCCTGTGCTCTCTGCGGAGTGCACAGACACGCCTGGAAGGACAGTGCCACCGCGGTGCTGAGTTCCTAACGCCCGGAGCTCAGTGGCAGGAGCCCGATCTTATCTGTTGACAGCTTCTCCATCCTCTGCCTGCACATCTCTGCCAGTCCCTGCCAGTGAGAGGGTGGAATTAGCTCCTCCTCACGGCATTCGTTCCCATTCGATTCGGACGCCCGCCGGTGCCTGCTGTTTCCTTGCTCACCTGACTGTGCCGCAGGCTTAATTGGATGACATTTGGGCAGGTGCCAAATCTCCCTTTTGTTCTTCTTCTGTTTGCTCCTGTCCTCTCTGCGTTTGGTCTGGGCAGGATCTTCCTCCCGCCGCTTGCCTGGGCTTGTTGCTTTCCGTTCGCTCCGGCCATCAGCTCGGCTGCTCCCAGCCTGGCAGCGGTGCTCAGCAACAGCCGTGACCTTCCTCCCCCCCATACACTTCACTTGCCCCGTTTTGCTTGTCCTGCCCATGAATCCCTTCATCTTGGGGTAGATCATCTCTTCCAGAAGATAGCCATCGCCGTACCCAGAGGAATTTCTGGACCTTCGTAACTGTTTGGTCCCTGCTGCCTCCAAAAATGCACACAACCTGGGATTTGTAGGGTTATTCCTTTCTGCCCAGCCTCTCTGCCTCTGCAGGCCCCGAAACCACCTTCTGCTGGAACTAAACACCAACTTTTCAAAGCTTCTCTTCCTCTATCTGGCCCCACTGATGTTTGTCCTGACAGTTTCTCTTCTCCCTTTGTGCTCTCCAGCTCCAGTTCCCCTTCCGAGCAACTCTGTTTTGCCAGAGGAGTTGGTTTGCATTGCCAGGGAAGAGGGGCTGTTTTGGGCAGGTCCCCGTGCTCCTGGTGCCTGGGAAGTCTGTGTTCCTCCTGAAAATGCTTTTAAGGACAAGGAGCTCCCTCCCATTCCTGCAGTCCTCGAGGTGCCTGAAAGGTGGCAGAATTTCTGGCAGGGTTTAACGCTACTTTGGGGGATTTGTGCTTTCGGATGATAACCTGCCCAGCGGCTGCCTTGCCGGGCTGGTAATGCCAGTAAAGACCATTAGTCTGCACAAAACAGTAGAGAAAGTGCTCTCGAGGGTAGTGGGCTCCACAACGGGATGCTGGAGACCCAGCTCCACCCATCTTCTCTGGCTGCACTGAGTAGGAAGGACTCAAGCTGGGATGGAAAAGGTCCTTGGAAGCGCGATGCTCCCGAAGTGTGACGGGAGGATGTTACTGCGTTACTCAGCCTGCGAGCGTAGCTGAGCTGCTGCCTCTGCCTTTCCAGAGGCTTTCTAGCAGGATACCTGGCAGGCAGTCACAGGTGGAGCTACTGCCTGGCGCCGTCTCCAGGCACGCTGCGGTGCAAAGAAAATGCCACGCTGGGCTGGAAGGAGCCGTGTGGCCAGGTACTGCCTTGGCTGGAGGGTGGCACTTTCTTAAAGGCAGGAATTTGAGCATCACTTCTGACCATCACCTAAATTAGCCCCAGGGTTGGAGAGTCACCATGCTGCCTTCCCCCCGTCCTTCGTGCAGCCGCTCTCCCGGCCTGGCTGGGCTCAGAGGGACAATCTTCATTTAGAAGCTTCCACTCGATGCGTATGTTCAAAGTCATGCTGTGCCATTGCTTTCTGGAGAGCTGGCGTGGAGTTGGATGGAGCACTTGTAGTTCTTCTAGCAGTGGAGCTCTGCCAGGGCCTGATTGATTTTTTTTTTTTTTTTTTACCTGATTTCCAAAGGAAATGGAGCATGTCAGTGCACGTGAGCGTGTGCTTCTGCTGTAATTGCTGTGGGGCCCACTTACTGATTTCCATCAGAAAGGGGTCTGAAGCCTCAAAGGTACTGAGATACTACAGGTTTCCTGAACGTGAAAGTGGGTAGAGGAGAGGGATCCCATTAATACCTGCCGAAAGGCAACATTCTCGACCCTTGCTCAACGCTGGAGAATCCACCTGGGACAGCCATTGGGAATGCTCCAGCTGTAGGTGAACCTTTGATAGCACTTGTAGCTTCTGAGACCCCGGGGAATTGAGTACCCAGACAGCGTCGTCCCTATCGATTAGTTCTGCTGCTGGCAGAACAGCTCATTAGTTGATAGCTGCGCTGTTCCACCATGCAGTGTGCC
This sequence comes from Tauraco erythrolophus, assembly GCF_009769465.1. Taxonomy (NCBI): domain Eukaryota; kingdom Metazoa; phylum Chordata; class Aves; order Musophagiformes; family Musophagidae; genus Tauraco; species Tauraco erythrolophus. The sequence goes on from NC_141483.1 coordinate 1,880,735, forward strand.
TCCTCCTCCTCCTCCTCCTCCTCCTCCTCCCCACTCCACCCTGCTGCTGCTGCAGGGGCTCCCGTGCCCGCCTGGGTGCCGCTGCCCGGACGTAACAAAAAATTTCGCTGCCCCAGAGGGGCTTGGTGCGTGTCCCAGCGGTCTTGTCTCGTCCCCGGCTCTGCGGAATCCCCGTCGAGGGGCTAAGCCGCAGACCGAATGACTTTGCTCTGTGCTCCTTGCCTGGAAAACACGGCGCTCGGCGTCTCCAGCTTTTGGCCGCGGCGGCGGCCCTGCAGGGAGAGGAGGGTGCTGCTTCTCCGGAGCATTATGTAAAGGAGTTTGATTAGATTTCTCCTGGCATAACAATTAAAAAAGATTCATCAGGATCAGAGAGTGGAGGCCTGAGAAGCTGGAAGGCTGCTGTCAGGGCGTGCGCTAAAGAACAAATGAGTTTCCTGCACTTGGGAATTAATGGAAAAGTTACGTTCCCCATGAATTTAAACCTGCCCTGGCCAAGCACTTTCTTCAGCTGGAGACGAGGGAGAGATGCTTCGTGGTTTTGCACATCCTCACACAGGTGTGTTGTTTGCAACGGCCTCGACCAGTAAATTGACGGAGAGAGACGGGAGAAAAAGTGTTTCCCAGGCTGTGAGTCGGGGGAGGACGCCTGTTCCCTCCGCTGAAGGGTGCTTCTGCAGAAACACCCCGTTGTTTTGGCAGTTCCTCCCATTTCCGAGGGGTCCTTGTCCTTCGGGAAGTGCCCAGCTGGCGTGGGATTCAGGCTGCTCGGGAAGAAAACATCTGCTGATTTTTGTTTGTTCTTCTCTGAACTCAGCTGTGCGGGGAGCAGCTGGGGGGGGGGGAAGGGACGAGGCCAGCTGTGCTCCCAGCACGCCCCCCCTTCCTGCCAGCACCTGTGCCTGGTGCTGGCCCTGCTGCCCCTCTCGGGGGGCTGCTCTCCCCCCGCCCCAACAGACTCCCTTACCTTAGTGCTCCCTCCTCGTTTTTCACGCCCTACGTGTGCAAGAAGCACAGCGGTTCTGCTGCTGGGTTTGAGGGGCACAGCTGAAGAGACCTGCTTGGTCCACCAAAACCCTCCTGCTGGACCCTCCTCGTGTTGGGGCTGGCAGAGGGGGCGCAGGGAGGCTCAGCCCCTAAGCAGGGCCTTGCTGTCCCACTGCGACACCTCTACCCGTTCCATCTCTCCACCTCCACAGTGCCCTCCCCGAGAAACCAGCGCCTTTCCAGTACCCACCAGGCTGGCCTCCGGTGCAGGACCTGCCCCCGTCCCTGCAGGCCCCCCCTCCCGGAGGGTGGCCGGTGCCCCCCAACCTGCAGTGGGGCTGAGGCGCAGGAACCCCCGCAGAGATTGTGCTACAGATGGACTTTTTCCTTACCCACTCCACGAACGGGAGAGGATTATTTTTGTGCGCTCTCACATCAATAAAAGCCTTCCCGCCCCGCGGCAGCCTGCTTCTGTCTTGTTATTTCTCTCCGGTGGGTTGAGCCAGTCGGGCCGTTGGCTCCCTGCCGCTGGAATGGGCATCTGGGCTCAGCAGAGCTCCGGCACCGGGCACAGGGCTGTCTGCCATCGTCTGGAGGGGGCAGCCTCCCTTTCCCGGGACCGCCGGTGTCTGTGCTGTGCCCTGTGCTGCCTGCTCACAGTCCGGATCCACAGCTGGGCTCGGAGCCGCTGATCCGGGCTGGGGAAGGAAGCTGTGACCGAGCTTTTAATATTCCTGTTTACCATTTTCTCCAGTGTTGGAGTTCTGTTTGCTTCTGTTCAATCCGGTGCGTAAAACTGCTCCGGTTCAGGTGCCGGAGCTCCTAATGAAGAGCTCGGGGAGCTCCCGTCAGCCTCTGCTCCTGCTCCTGCTCTGCTGGAGGTGAGAAGCAAGGAGGAAAAACATCCTAAAGTTTCTCCTTCTCCAGGAAACTGAGTAAATGGTGAGTGCCAGAGGGGAAAAACCCCTCGACGGGTCACTGCCTGCGGTGGGAGCTGGCTGCCCAGGCGGGTGTGCTGGGGACCAGAGCTGGGAAGGGGCGAGGACGGACTCCACGGCTCTCCCGCTCCCTGCGGGGCTGCGCTGGGAGCCGAGTGCCCGGCGCGGTGGCTGGGCAGGCTGGTGTGTCTGGAAGGGCTGCCCTGGAGAAGACTGTAGAGGTGCTTTTAGGTCGCAGCTTTGGTGTGGCCAAGCCCAGCCCAGCCGCGTGGCTGCGGCGGCACAAGTTTTACGGAGCCATCTCTCCTCGCCAGGAAAGGGAGAGACGAACGAGGCCTTTGGCTCAGCTTTCCCGGGAAAGCAGGTGGGTTCGCGGCTTCACGGCAGAGCTGCCGGGCACGCGGGGGATCCCGGCCAGCAGCGTCCTGGGAGAGCAGCTCTCCGGCAGCGGGTCCATCCAGGACAGCTGCACCCGCTGCCAGTGCATTTCAGGTTTGGCCACGCACGGTGGCGGAAGGTCCAGATTCCGTGAGGAGTGCGGGCAGGAGCCAGCTGCCTTCGGCCACGTCTCGCCTGGATCGAGACAGTGCTTGGCTGCCCAGGGCAGGGCAGAGCTCCCGCCTCGGCCGTGCGGACAGATGGTCAGCGGGAGCCGAGAGCCTGGCACGCCCCGTCCGGGGGCGCAGCTTTGGTGCCAGCCGGGGCTGGATGCGGAGCTGGATGCGGAGCTGCGTGAGCCCCACTCCAGCAGGGAACCCGGCCTTGGCTGGAAGCTGGTTGAGCTTTAAGCTGAGCTAAAAGGTGGTTTTGTCCTTCCCGGTGGGAATGCAGTTGCTTTGCTGAGCCCTGGATTTTGGAGAGCCCAGGGCTTGGGCTCGGAGGATGCGGCATCAACCCCAGGGCCCATCCTCACCTCCCCTTGCAGGAGCGGGCACACATGGGTAAACAACAGCACCCGTGTGGCACCTATCTGGGGGCAAATCAGCATCTCCTGGAGGAAGAAGACCCCTGCCCTCGATGCCACAGCTGCATGGGGAGGTGGGAGCAAATCCCAAAGGGGCTGTGGGATGCCCTGGAGCTGATTCTCTGCCCTCAGCCATCACGGGCACAGCTTTGGCTGCTCCCTCCAACCCGCTCCGATGTGCATCTCCGGCACGGCGCAGGGAGGGGGAGAGCCCCGGGGGGTGCTGGGAGGGCTCAGCCCGTCGCCCCCACCGCACCCCGACTTCAAAGGGTGACCAGCGGCTTCGGTGCGAGTCTGGACGAGTCGCGGTGGTGGCAGCTGGGCCACGGGCACCGGCACCTTCCTAACGAGGCCGTGGCTGCCGCTGCCGGCAGAGGCAAATCAAAGACCGTCCGCTCCCGTCCCTCCGTCTCTCCCACAGACGTTTCGGGGACGGCGGCGAAGCGGGTGCCGGCTGTTTCGCAGTCAGCCGTCGAAATACTTGGCGGTTCCTCGCCCGTGCTTGGAGACCTGCTTCCATCAGCCCCTACTGCCCGTCCCTGCTCCGCGTGCTCCGGTCGCAGCGTGGTTTGGAGCATCCTTGGGAGGGCGGTTAGCCCGGGAAGCGTTGCTTTACCCAACACCCGTGAGCTTTGCGGCTCTGAAACCGCTCCCGGAATCCAGCTCAGATTTGGTGGAGAGACACGTCTCGGGGCGATGGGACCGGAGCACCGGGCGGCTCCCTGGGCAAGCTACAAAACCGAAAATTCCAACGTAAAACACAATCGCAGCCGCGGCCCCTCCGCGCTCTTCCTCGCTCCCCAAGAAACGAGCTGCCGGCAACACAGAAACTCCCGGTAAAGCCCGAAAGCCGCGAGCGGGAGCGTTCCCGGCCGAGCACCAGCCTGGCCGGGGGAGGCCGAGAGGGGCTGGCGAGGGGGGTTTAATTAAAATCGGGTTTTCCTGCAAAACCTTGTGCAGTCTCCGGCCGGCGGGGCCGAGCGGAGCGTGGCTGGCAGGGTGTCGCGTATTCACGGAGCCGTGTAGCTCCCAGGTGCTCGGAGGAGTCTGTAAATTCCGAGATTTTACGGGGCTGTATTTCACAGCGCGGTGGCAGGAGGTGTAACGGCGTGTGTCACCGCCACGGCCGTGCCGGGCCAGCGCGGGCCAAGCCGGGAAAAAGGCTCTTTGGAGAGAGCTGCGCGGCGGGGAGGAAAATGCCGGAGCAGCCGGGGCTCTCGACTCCTTCCCGTGCTCCCGCGGGCAACGGCTGGTACCCGGCTCCCCCGGGGATGCAGGTGGTCCCGTGGGGCTCAGCATCCCCGGGAGGTGCCCGGTGCCCTGGGGTGGGTGACAAGGAGCTGCGGCCCGTTGGCACCGGCATGAGCCAAAGTGCCTTTTGTAGAGCAAGAGCAGGAGTAATTTATCGGGAAGCTTTTAGGGAAATGAGCAGGTTCTGGGCCCCTGCCAAGGCGCAGCCCCGCTGGGCTCTGCCTGGTGTCCTCTGGCAGCTCTTGCTGGGAGGGGGGAGAGGGGGGGACAGGGATGGGAAGGGGGATGGGGTGGAGGTGGGAAAGGGTTGGGGACAGGACAGGGACAGGGATGGAGATAAGGATGGGAATGGGAACAGGGATGGGGAAAGGATGGGATGGCAATGGGAGGAGGGATGGGGACAGGGCAGGGATGGAGATGATGGGAATGGGGACAGGACAGGGATGGGGACATGACGGGGATGGGGACAGGATGGGGATGGGGACAGGATGGGGATGGAGATGGGAACAGAGCCGGGGATGGGGCTGAGACCATCCCACGCCACATGCAGTGCCAGAGAGAGAAATAACCTTTGCCAGCAGCTTCCCTTCCTGTTCCCAAACGCTCCCGGGTGCTGGGGCAGCCTCAGCCCTGCCCACCCCGGGGATTCTGCTGCCGGTTTCACCCCGCGCAGGGTCCTGCTCCCTCCCACCTTCCCTCATCCCGCTGCAGCGCTCGCATAGTAGGATCTTTATTTCTTCCTTCCTTTCCTAGCGAGCGCTTAATTAAATTAGCGAGGAGCATCGCTGGCTCGCGGCCGCTGCAATGAGCCGTCCCCGGCTGCGGCAGAGCGGTGCCGGGCCGGGACTCGGGGAGCATCGCCGGGACCCCCGCGCTGCCCACCCGCGGCCCGGCAGCTCCGGGAGCAATCGGGAGCTGCCATCTCCAAACATGCCTGAAGAAATCCGCTCTCCCCAATTCCCATTAAAATTAATTGAGCAGCTTTGAAAAGCGGAGCTCGGGGGATCGCGGTATTCCTTTTATCTAATTTTTCTTTTGTGTTATTGTATTTTCTAGCAAATTAAATTGTCCTTTTTTCTTCTTTTTGGCCTCCTTATGTTTATTCCCAGTGTCTATAATAGACCTGGTTAAAAATATATATGTATGTACACAGCTCCAAGGCCATGTGGCTTCCGTTGGAAACGCCGCGGCGTAAAAAAAGCCAAAGTTTCAGCGGGGAGATGGATGGAATTTCATTACGGGCGCGGAGCCTCCCCCACTTTGCCAGGCAGCCGAAATGATTTCGGTGCCGTGGAGCACTTCCCATTTTCATTTCTCATTTGGATGTTCGCTTCAATTTGTTTGAGAAATTATGTGAAATCCGAAAAAAAAAACCAAACCCAACAGCCCAAACATCAAAGCCCCAAATCAATAAAACGCAGCTGATTCCTCCTGGCTGATCCCAAAAATGGGGGGTGTCCCCCTTCTCGGGGCTGGGGAGACCCGTCTGGAGGGTGAGAAATCCCAAGTAGGCTCAAGGAAATGTATTTTCGCCATCTGGGGGGGGTCAAACAGGGCTCCAGGGAGGTGATGGCTGGTGTTGCCCCAGCCCTGACGCCCTGGTGATGGTCTCCTCCAGCCCAGTTCCTCATAGCAAGGACCCCCCGGCACTGCCCGTGGTGGGGGGCAGCAGCTTTGCCCGGTACCACTCACAGCGCCGAGAACTTCCGCTGGTTTTATTTATTATTTTAATCTCTTTTCCATTAAAAATGCAGCGCTCGGGGGCTGGGGGAGGGCGATCCGTTTGGTGATTCTGCCCAACGCTTGCAGCGATCCCCGGGAAGGGGCCGGATCCGTGGCTGGACCGGGATCAGGGACATGGGGTGTAACCCCCCCCAGTGCCAGGAAGGACCCGGGTCCCCACCAGCCTCAGGTTTGGGGATGCTCCAGCCCCCCAGGATGCTGGGGGGACCACAGAGCCCCCCAGCCATTTCCCACCTCCCTTGCCAGGAGGGCTTAGCCATGCCCTGACTGGCTCAGCAGCACCCATGGGTGCTCCTATGGCCCTACACCCACCTGGCACCCACCACCCCATCGCATATGTGTCCCCCCCACATCACCAGGACCCCCAGCAGCCCAGAGCACTTCAGAAATCCCAGTTTTATTTCAGATCAGAAACAACCAACAAGGAAGAAAGAAAAAAAAACCAACCCAAACCCAAAAATAACCCCAAAGAACGAGAAACGGCCCCAAATCCGAACCAGTCCAATGCCCAGGTGGGTGCTACATACAGGCTGGGGGGGCTCGGGGGGGTGCAGGGCAGATCCCTGGCCGGCGCGGGCTCCCCGGCCTCGGGATCGCTCCGGCTCTTCCCAAGGGAGTTGGGCTCAAAGTGCATCAAGCAGGAGGTCAGCGCCGTCCCCCTACATCTGGCAGGTGGGGAAACTGAGGCACGGCGCGGGGCGAGGGTGGGAGCGGGGTGGGGGGGTGAAATCCAGCCCTTGGCAGCCAAGTCCATGCAAACACTCCCGTCTCCGACTGGAACCCGCCGCGGGCGGGCGTATTGCTCAGGGGGTGATTTGGTTTTTATCATAAATAGAGAGCTATGGTGTCGGTGCATCCGACGGGATCCTGCGCCTGGGGGGGGGGGGGGCATGACCCGCCCCGGCATGGGGAGGGGGCAGCACACGGAGCTCCATGCATGTTACATGCACTTACAGGGGGGTTTGGTGGGTTTTTTTTGGGGGGGGGGAGGGCAAGGAGTAAGGGGGGTTGTGTGTGTCTTTCTCCAAGTCCTGCAAACAGCCCCAGCACAGGGGGTCCCGGTCCCTGTCCCCCCCCAGGTTTGCCCCCCTCCTGGAGAGGGGGTTTCGTGTGTCTGATTCCAATACCTATATATATGTATATATCTATACTCCCCGCCATAGGGGTGGCTCCCCGTCAGTGGCCGGAGGCAGATGCTCATGGGGGGGTGAGGGGGGGGGGTGACCCCCCCCCCTACTTCATGCCACTGCGCAGCACCTGGTTGGCGGCGATGAGCATCACGCTGATGATGAAGGCGATGGCGAAGGCGCAGATGAGGCTCTTGCGCACGCAGGTCTGCCGGATCTGCTGGCTGGAGCAGGCTGGGGGGGGTGGGAGAGAGCCCAGGGGGCTGATGGAGGAGGAGGACACCCCAATATCTTCCCCACCACCACCCCACAGCCTTGATGCGGTGCCATCCCCGTGGCGTCGGGGCTGGGAGATGTGACATCACCTCATGCCAAGGGTGCAAAAATGTGTGTGTTCCCCCTCCCCAAAAAAAAACTCACTCTCCACATCGACGGGGCACTCCTCGGCCGTGCCCATGTGGCTCTCCTCCTCCGTCATGATGATGTTCTCGATGTCCTTCATGGAGAGGTGCTCGCAGAAGGTGTCGTACAGGAGCCGCTTCAGCTCGTCCACCGTCAGCTTCTGCATGTCGCACTGTGGGGAGCGGGGGGGCTGGGCAGGGGCTGACCCCCACGGCGGAGGGGGCCCGGTGATGCTGGGGGGTCTGCCGGCACCCTTGGGTGCTGCGTTTTGGGTGGCTTTCCTGCTCTCTCGGGTTTGGTGGAGAAGGGGCTGGTGTCCAGCCCACCCCCTGGCCAAGCAGGGCTGGTGGCTCCCAAGGAGGAACCCTAATCCCGACCCTGACCCAGACACGAACCTTGAGCCTGAGCTTGACCCTCACCCTAACCCTGACCTTGATCCCAACTTTAACCCTAACTATGACCCTAAACCTGACCTTGACCCCAACACCAACACTAACCTTGACCCTGAAGCCTGATCCTGAGCTTCACCCTCACCCTCATCCCACCTCCAGCCTTGACCCCGCTCCTAACCTTAACTCCAACCCTGACCTTGACCCCTCCCCTGAGGCTCTCGGGGGTCCCTACCTTCCAGAAGACGGTGTCGAAGTCGGTGCCGTGGAACTTCTCCGGGATGCCTGAGGTGGACAGCTTGGGCCCCAGTAACGTCACGAACTCCTCAAAGTCCACCTGCCCATCACCTGCGGGACATGGAGGTGACTGACTGTCACCCCCTGCCCAGGCACAGGGATGCATGTGACCCCCCCAGCACCGAAGGGTCCCCATGAGGGGGGGCTGCCCTGCACTCGGTGATGCTCGGATGTAACCTCCCCTCCTGCTCAGCCCGATGGTTTTTTGGGGGATCCCACTCCTGGGCTTGGCACTGCCTGGGGACATCCTGCTCCAGGGGTGACCCTGCTCCTGGGCACGGCACTTGGGGGGGCTCAGGCAGCGCTCAGGGCCCCCGCGTCCCACCAGGAGTCATTAACACCCATCCCATGATGGCCCGGAGCAGCAGCCGGTATCACGGGACCTTGGACTTCACCAGCCAGGGACCCCCAAAGTGTCTGGAGACCCCAAATACCAGCCAGGACCCTCAATACCAGCCAGAACCCCATGGCTGGTCAGGGACCCCCAAAACCAGCTGGAGACCCCAATGCCCTCCAACTAGGTTTGGGTTCCCTCCACACTGGCTGGGGTCCCCAGTGCCAACTGGGAACCCCCCCAGTGCCACCTGGGGATGCCCAATGCTGGCTGGAGTCCCCCAAAACCAACCAGGTACCCCAACACTGGCTGAGGACCTCCAATGAAGTTTGAGGTCCTCCAACACCAGCCAGGATGGCCAACCCTAGATGGGTTCCCCATTGCTGACCGGGTCCCCCAATACCATCTGGGGACCCCCAATGTGAGCTGAGGACCCCAATTATTTACTGAGACCCCTTCCAATGCTGGCTGGGGACCCCCAACAGTACCCAGGACCCCAATTCCAGCTGGGACCCCAATGCCACTTGGGGATCCCCATGGTGGCCGTGACCCTGGGGTGGGGGGGACACCAGGAAGGATGTTGGCGAGGTGCCAAGGATTGGTCAATCCTCCTAAACGAAGCTGTGGTGGTGGTGATAATGATGATGATGATGACGATAATGGACAAGCCGGAGGCTCCAGGTACAAGGCAGAGCCTGGATCAGGCCCTCCAGCATCCCGCCGCTGGTCCAGCAGCCACCAGTCAGTGGAGTGGAAATGAGGCAAATTTGGGTGCTGGGGGTTCTGTCCCCATCCGCGTGCCCGTCCCGGGGCGCCGGGGTCCTACCGTCCATGTCGAGGCGCTGGATGATGACCTCCAGCTCCACCTCGTTGGGCATGTAGCCCAGAGAGCGCATGGCCGTGCCCAGCTCCTGCTTGGAGATGAAGCCGTTGCCATCGCGGTCGAACACCTTGAAGGCTTCGCGGATCTCTGCGGGGGGAGCTGGGATGAGTCTGGCTGCCCCCCTGGCACTGAGCACTGCCCCTCACCCCCCCAGTCCTCATCCCTCCAGACCCCCTATGGGCAGCGCTGGTAGCTGTGAATCACCCACTCATCGCTCCAGCCATAGTGAGGTCCTCCTTAAGAGGGGAAACTGAGGCACAGGGGGGGCTGCCTCCCACGTGGGTGCTGGGACCCCCCCCAAGCATGTGTCTGTGTGTGCGTGTGTCTCCCGGTGGAGGGGTGTTATGAGCTGGGGTGTGATTGGGGGTGAGGGGAGTGTAACGGGGTGTGAGTGGGTGGTGGGTGTGTGGGGGTCTGGGTGTTGGGGGGCGCTGGTGCAGGTGGGGGTACCGGGAGGGGTGTGCAGGGCAGTGTGGGTGCCTGTACACACACACACACGCGCAGTGTCTCCCGCAGCTCGTGGCCCCACAGACCCCCCCCCAGAGAAGGGTCCGACACCCACCCTGAGGCACCCGCGCACCCCAAAGTCTTCGCCCCAACTCCAGCTGCCCACTTGCAGCACCCACCCTGCCCCGGCCACCTCCCAGCCCTCCACAGCCAAAAATCCCTCATCTTGCCCCAAAAACGCCCTCCTGGGACGTGCTGAAGCTCAGGCTGCCCGTCAGGGTGGGGGAGCTGCAGATGGGGAGAGCCCCGCAATGCTGCGACACCCAGCTGGGAGCACCCCTGGCGTGGGGAGGGTGCTGGGTGCCGGAGCTGCGTCGCGCTGCAGCCAAAAAAATCCTGGCTCTCACCAGGGTCGCTTCAGTGTCCAGCCCTCAGGGGAGGGAGAAAGTGGGAGGATTTGGGGTTTCGGGCTCAAAACAAGCCCGTGGGATGCAGAGGAAGGTCCCTGTGGGGTGGCAGGGAGAGGCTGCAGCGGGGGGAAACTGAGGCACGGCACAGCGCCCATCGCTGCCTGCCTCTTGCCACGCTCAAGGCTTTGCTCCTTTTTTTTTGGGGTGGGGGGGGTGGTTCTGCCTTTCTGATGCTCCCCGACACGCCGAGCCCCAGCTGAGCTGGTGGGAGAGGAGGGACCAGGCACGTTCGTACCCGGAACGCCGGGAAGCCGGGCCGGGATGTCGGAGCCTTCGGCCTTCACCAGGCAGCAAAGCTGCAAGCGCTGCAGCACGAGCACGGGGGTCTCAGAGGGGTTTGTGCCAGAGGAGCCGGGTGGGAGAAACGGGGGCTGAGACCTTTGGGGGGGGAATAACCCCCCGTAGGGTTGTGCCCGTCGATCCACGGTGCTCAGGGACGTCCAACTGATGGCTCATCAGTGGTGTCTTCCAAAGTGGTTTTGGGGGAGTTTGGGATTTTTTTGGCCTCCAGCCTGACGGGTGAAGCTTCTCTGCAGCCCAGGCAGGGAGATGCTCCTGGGGACCCCCCGGCTGCGTCCGCGCACCCCCCAAAATCCGACCTTCGAGTACGCTCATCCCAGAGCACCCAAAGGTGGTTCCTCGTCGCCCGCCTCAGGGTGTTGGGGGGGAAAAGCAGGGATGTGTCCCCATGGCTGAGCCAAACTGGGGTGCCAGTGGGGAGTTCCCTCCCCCTACAGCCGGGTCACCCCGACTCTCCCCAGCCGAGCCAGCCCCCATTCGCCCCCTCCATCTTCTCAGTCCCAACGCGGAGCCCAAGGGGCTGGGAGGGCGGGTGGGTGTCACAGACGTCCCCCCGAAGCGGAGGGTGACCAGTGGGGTGGGGGTGGGGGTGTGGGAGGGGGTGGCAGCACGGCCCCCCCCCGCAGCAGCACAGGTGCCTGATGCCCAGCGGGGTCACCTTGGGGCTCCCGCCACTGCCATCGATCCCCGCGGCCACACGGTGCGGCGGGTGGGTGGCCAAAAGTGGGGTGCTGGGGGGGGTGAGGGGTGCTGGGAGCACCCTGGGACCCCTCAGCACCCGGCGGTGCTGTGCGAGGGTGGGTGCAGCAGCACAATTGCACGGCGGGTGTGCAACACACTGCCGCGAGGCCGTGCACGCACACACGCACCCCCCCCCTTGCAATGGTGCTGCACCGGCGCGTGCACACCCGCACCGACGCCTTGCAGCGGCGTCCACGTGCGTGCACACCTTGCACACGCGGCCGCACGCTCGGCCGCGTTGCAGCGACGCCGAGCTTGCACGCGCGCACGCACAAACACCTTGCAGCCGCGTGCGTGCACAAGCACGGTGCAGCGACGCTGTGCGTGTGCGTGCACGTGTGCGTGCACAGGCGCAGACGCACACGCGCGCACCGAGCCACGGTGCAGCGATGGAATTGTGCATGCATGCACATCCCTGGCAGAGCCGCCGTACTTGTGCATGCACACACGCACACGCGCTCTCTGCAGCAGGGCTGTGCACAGGAACCCGTCCTGCTCTGCCGCCGGCCGTGTGCGCGCACACCCTGCAGCGAGGCTGTACGTGTGCACACGCGCTGCAGTGCTGCTGCTCGTGTGTGCACACGCACACGCACACCCCCCCCACACACACAGACACTCCGTGTGCGTGTGAAAACGCGGGTGGGCACGTGCAGGCCCGACGGGCCGCGGGGCTGTGCGAAGGGGCGCGCTCGCACACGCGTGCACACCCACGCGCACACGCAACCCCTGCGGCGAGGCTGGGAATGGGCACGTAAGCGCCCACGCACGCAGCTGGCGGAGCTGGGGGCACGCTCACACACCTTTGCACACCCGTCGTGAGCCCGGCTCCCTGCCCGCTCGGGGTTCCTGGTCAGTCTGGGGGGCAAGGAGCCCCTCACCCCCCCAGCCTTGGGGCTCTGCGCCTCAGTTTCCCCATGGGGAGTCCCCAGGGGCTCCAGGCCTGATGCTGAGCCCCCTCCAGCCTCTCCCGGAGGCTCAGCGGGGCCGTACGTGGGGCCATACGGTGCCTCAGTTTCCCCTATGGTGCCAGTGCTGGGGCAGCAATGGGGGCCGGGGGCCACGGGTGCTGCGTTCCTCAGCAGAACGGGGCTCCCCGGGGACACTTCAAGCCGGGGCAGCCTGGGGGTACAGGCAGCGCCCATCCCACCGCCCCGGCAAACTTTTGGGGTGGAAAAAGCCATTTTGGTAAGAGTGAGCTGAGACCGATCCCGCTCATCGCACGGGTGGGCAAAGCCCCGGCGGCTGCTTCTCTTCGGCCGGAGCCCAGTGGCACTGGCACTGCGTGGGGCCGCCGGGACCCGGGTGGGGTGACACGGGTGACAACCACCCCCCCACCACCCCCCGGTGCCCCCCGCGGCACCAGCCACTGTCATATTATGACAGCGGGGGGGGTGGCCCTGCCACACCGGGGGGGTCCAGCCCCCGCCGCCCCTGCCGGTCCCTGCTGTGTCATATTGTCACAAAGGCGACACCGAGGCCGGGACCCCCACCCCTCCTCCCACGCCACCCCCCTACTCCCACGCTTTGCTTCCTCCCCTCCTCCTCCTCCTCCCCATCCATCCATCCATCCAGCCGCATCCCGCTCGCCCTCAGCCTCCCCACGGCGGCGGATTGGGGAGGGGGGGGATGTCGCGCACCCCTACAACCCCCTCACACCCAGCACCCCACATGGGATGGGACCCCCTCCCAGCCCCCAGCGCCCCTTCCCCCCCCCCGAGCCCGCTCACCCTCCAGCTCGTCCTCGGGGATCTCCACCGGGTGCTGCTCGGCGAGGATGTTGGGGACGGTGTAGATCCCCCGGTACATCAAAGCCGCCGTTACCGGGTGAAAAGGCATCTTCGGGGCTTCCCAAAAGCCAAAGTTGAAACCCAAATCTCCTCGGGGTGGCAGGGGGGGCAGTTCCCCAGCCGGTACCGGGGGACGCTAAAAACCAAGTTGCCGGTGCCCGCCGCCCCCCGCCCGGCACCCACCGGCCAGGAGGGGCCAGGGAGAGCCGGGTGCTCCCCGTCCTCCGGGGCCGGTGGTGGGACGGGGCTGGCGGCGGAGCCCCTCACCGAGGAGTCAGGGCGCGGGGGGGGGCCGCGCCGGAGGAGGCTGGGGGCGCCCCGGATCCCCCGCGCACATGCCCGCCCGAAGTGGAAACGGGAGGCGAAAGCATCCAGGCACCGGCTAAATCCCGGTGGCGGCAGCGGCGGCGGCGGGGGGGACGGGGCTGGCCATGCCGCTCCGGGGCCCCCCCTCCGCCAGCCCCGGGCTGCTCACAGCCCCCGGGGGGCCGCTGCCACCGGGCCACGCTGCCCGGTGGGGCCCGGCATGGCGGGGCCGCGGCCAAAGGCGGCCTCTTCTTCTTCCTCCTCCCTCCTCCTCCTCCTCCTCTTCTTCCTCTCCGTGAAGTGTCCCGGGCAGGGCCGGGGCTCGGCTCCCCGCCGCTGGCTCAGCCCCCGGCGCCGCGCACACGTTCCCCCCGCGCCGCTCCCGGCAGACGGAGCATCCTCGGCCGCGGCCCCGGGGAAGCGGCGGCGGAATCCGGGGAGAAGCGGCGGGGCCGGGCGGGTTTTGAACGGTCCCGCCTGGCAAATGGGGCTGGGGGGGTGGGGGGGGCGGGGGGGTGGTGCCTTCCCCCCCCTCTTTCCGGGGTGGGGGGGGGAGTTGCGGCAAAAGGTGTCACAGCCACCCGGGAGCGTCCCGGTGCTGCCGGAGGGGCGGGGGGACCCGGGCAGGGTGGGGGGTCGGTGGGTGCTGGAGAGTGGAGAAGAGCAGCCTCGGTGCCAGCGCCAGAGGCGGTGGGTCCCTGCGGCACCCCGCGGCCGGGCAGGTGGCACCGCAGGGTCCCCACACGCAGCACCCTGTGCCCGGGCAGCCGTCACCCCCCAGCTCCCTGCACATGGCACCCCAGGCTGGCATCACCCCAAAGTCACCGTCCGCAGCCCCCTGGACCAGGGCACCCACCACCCCGAGATCCCCACGCATGGCACCCCGTCCCTGGGGCAATCATCACCCCAGGGTCCCCGTGCTTGGCACCCCAGGCTGCCATCACCCCGTGGTCCCTGCACCCAGCGCTGTGGGGCGGCTGGCACCCTGAGGTCCCCAGGGTGCTGCAGGGTGACGGGGACACCGCGGCCGGACCTCCCGCTCCCGCACTGGGGCAAAGACGAGGCGCGGGAGAGGAGCGAAGCGGGGCTGGGAGCGAAGCCCCTTGTCCCCCTCCCTGTTTCCAGTCGCCCCCCGCTTCCCCCAAAGCCCCCGTCGTGTTTTTCGCCTCATTTCTCACTTCGTCATTGATTAATCTCCGTTGGGCTCACGCGGTGGGGTGACACCCCGCCGTGTCACATCCCCGCAGCACCCGTGTCCCCCTGGCACCCATCTGCACCCTGGCATCCAGGCAAGGATGTGCCCAGGATCTGGGACCTCTTCCCTCCCAAGTCCCACTGTCCGCCTTGTCTCCCTGCATGGGGATGTTCCCAGCAGACCCCAGTCCATTGGGAAATGGGGGTCCCAGTCCCCCCCCGTGCCTGGGTGACATCTCTCTGGCTGGGCACGGCGGGGTGGGGAGGCTGGAAAAGCCCCCGGTCCCCGCCGGAGGCTGCCTTCGGAGGTGCTGGGGGGGAGGGAAGGGGTTGGGGGCAAGAGGGGGAACATCCCCAGCGCCAAAATGGGGTGGGAAAGAGAAAAGGCAGGAGCTGGGGGACAGTCAGCACCTCTCAGGTGCTCATCCGACCCCAAAGCTGCTTGAGAGCGATGGGGAAACTGAGGCACAGCTGGACAAGCTCCAGATGCACTTCTGGTGTTGGGACGGTCACAAGAACCCCCAAATTTCGGAAGGGGCTTCCTGCCGCAGTCGGATCTAACGAATCCCTTCGTTCAAATCCCCGGGCCGCGTGCTCGGCCTCAGCCGTCGCCTCGTTCGACTCAACGCCAGCGGGAATTTTCGGGCAGACGGCAGCTCCGACCCACCCCCTGCGCCAAACGCGGGGGCATCGGCCGCCGCCCGGCCCCGGGGCTCCCCAAAACCCCTCGCCCTTCCCCAGGCACCTGCGGCCGCGCTGCCCGTGCAGCCGCCGGCTGGTTTTAACCAGCTGGGGTCCCCTTTAAGCTATTTTTTAGCTGGGAGAAATTTCCTTCTCCGCCAGCGGAAAAACCGCCGCGGCCGCGTTCTCCGGCGGGGGAATTTCGGGGTTGAGCAAATCCCCGACGCTGTGGGGTGTCAGCTCCCAGGGCAGGATCCTTCCTCCCGGGATCTCACAGCTCTGGGGTGACTTTTTCCAGCTCTGATAAAATTCCGTCCTCAACCGGGGCTGGGGACGGTGTTGGGGCACACGGACCCGCGTCCCGCGGGGAGTCTCCGGTGTCTAATACTGCGGTTGAGCTCAACGCACGGCCCTGAAGGAGACGATGCCGATAATAATAAGTGATTTTGGGGGAAAAAGAAGCCCAAAAAGGCAAAGTAGCCTCATTGAACATCTCCTTTTTTTCTTAGTGGACCAATTTGCTCCTCGACATTAATGAAGTCGTCCTCCCAATTAATTCTCCGTTTGCCCCCGGGAGCCCCCGGGGTGGAAACTCATTAATTTCTCACCACTCAAAGCCCGACAGGAATAATACGGTGAATTTCTGGGCTTTTCCCCCCAAATCCCCGCATGAGATCTCCAAGTTCAGCAGCAACAGGGACCAGTGGGAGCATCCGCCCCCGCCATGGGGCCAGCAGCCTGTCTGGCCCCGCTCCCGCTGTGCCATCCCCGGGCACGGAGGGTGTGAGGATGCAGCAGCACGGGCGGAAAAATGAGAATTAAACGGCTTAATCACATTTCAAGTCTTGATTGGGTTTTTGGCTCATTAGGGAGCAGCAGCAGAGCAGACTCGGTGTTTCCCCTGTGCTGCAGACCCCCATCCTGCTGCGCCACACCACTCTCTTCCTCATGGGATGAAGGCTGGGACCTTCCTCCGGTACACCTTGCGCCATCAACCACCGCTCTGCCCCTTCACTCCAATTTTCTCACTTATTTTGGGATGAGAAGCTACAAATTGGTGTCCTCAGACCTCGGCACGTCACCATGTGCTGAGCTGATGGGGTGGGGGCAGCGGCGTCCCCAAATCCTGGGGATTTCACCTTAAAATCCCTGCCACAGCCGGGTGATTTACACCTTTCCCACACCGCTGGGACATGGCAAACGTTACTTTTCATAATTCTCCAGTGGTTCTTCTTCTCAGTTCCCCCTGGATTTTTTCAGGGGCTCAGACCGGCCTCGCCAGCAGTGCCTTAATTCGCTGACCCCGCTAACGAGGCGGGAGAAGCGCGACCCAGGCCCGGCATTTGGCATCTTATTTGCAGCTCCGCGAGCATTTTGCTCTGGAAAGCGCTCGCTCCCGGCTCCGCATCCCGACGGCGGCGTCTGTCCTTCTCTCGGGAAGATTAGCGGGGGGAGAGGAGCGGGAATAACGCCGTGCTGGCACCCAGGCGGCCCTGATTTATCTTCAATTCCATCTTCTCCTCCTCGGTCATTACCGAGCCGGCGTTCCCAGCCTCCTCTGGCAGGGCTGAGACGCCCCCTCGCTCCCCGCCGTCCTCCTGCCCCGCTGAGGCCCCCGGGGCCCGATTCCGGATTCTCGAGTGTATCCTGCCAGCTCCGTTGGTCTGGGTGTTTGCCAGTCCGGTCTCTTCACGTCACCCATCTGAAATTCCCAATTGTCCTTGCGGAGGAGAGAGCGGGCCTGGGAGGGATAAGGAGGGGGATGGATGGGGATGAGGATGGGGATGAGGATGGAGATGGGATAGGATGAGAGAAGACAGGCAGGTAGGCATTGGTTTAATGGATGCAGGCTGGCACGACATGGCACGGTATGGCACAACACAGCACAGTGGGCACTGGCCATGGGCCACCATGGGTGCAGACTGGAGCTGGGGGGACCAGGGCACCCCGGGGCTGCAGATGGACCCAGCCCAGGGTGGGGATTAGGGGAGCAGCCCACAGGACACCCCATCCCTGGCCTCAGGCACGCTGGGGAGCTCGGAGCACCCATGGGTGCTCGGTCCCACATGGGTCAGGTCTGGGTTGCAGGATGACAATGTAAAACGCTGCTCCCTGGGGGCAAAGTCGGGCGGGGTCCTGCTTTTTGGGGACAGCATCCTGGGGACACGGGGACCTTATTCCTTCCTTCGCCGGTGGCTGTCAGCCCCGCGTCCTCCCCATCCACTCTCATCCATCACCGCCGGCGCGGGCGGATGGCCGGCACAGCGCTGCCATCTGTGCCCTGCCACCTTTCCCTCTTCCCAGCCCTTTGTCTTCCAGGGAGCAAAAGGGGAAAGCAAATGAAATGAGGAGGGAGAGGATGGGGAGAGACCTGGCCAACTCGGTGCATCTCCTCCTGCCCCGAGCCAAGCGGGGCGATGCTGGGCTTTGAGATGGGGTGCCAGGCTGTGTGATGGGGTGCAGGGCCACAGGAGGGGTGCAGGATGCTGTGGTTTGGTGCAGGACCACGTGCCGGGGTGCAAGACCGTACGGTTTGGTGTGGGACCACGCAGCACACACGGGACCAGCCGTTGGCCCAGAGAGCTCGGGAGCTGCTGCCCGGAGAGCGCAAGGACCAATATTTCTCCGGACACGGCGGACAGCGAGAGGGTGCTGCCAACCGGCACGTGGCCACCACCTCGGCCAGGATCCCCTGACTGGGATCCCACCCCTCCACCCTCGCCAGTAATTTCTTTCCTTAATAATCACCCCAGGCAGCATCGTCCCTCCTGGCAACCGCTGCCACCACTGCTTGGGGAGCTCCGGGGCTGGATCTGGAGCAGGAACGTCGGAGTCCCGCTGCCATCACCTCCTCATGGCATCACCTGCCATGGGGACACCGGGCACCGTCATAGCCCTGCCAAGATGCTGCCTGCTGCTGCCTGGGCACCATGGCACTGAGTACCACCAGACCCTGGCATCGTGGCACTGGATACTGCTGGGTTCTGGCACCACCAGACCCTGGCATCCCGGTGCCAGGGAATCCCGGGGCAGGAGCTCCCAGCATCTTGGGGAGATGGAACTGGTGTCACAACCCGACGTCGCTGTGCCAGTGCAGCGCGGCTGATTGCCAATGCCTCCGACGAGCATTGCCTGTGTGCCAACGGTGGGATGGGAGCAGAGCCCGGCCCGGCACAGCCGTGTCCTGAAGGCAAATCTCATCCCAAAGAGATTTGCCGGAGTGATGGATCCGGTGAGGGAAAGGCCATGGGGATGCTGCCAGGGAGGCGCAGAACCGCTCGCAGACGGTTTTAATGCTCTGCCAAGGGGTTTCGCTTCGGAATCTGGCTTCAACGTTGGTCATAGCGAAGCAAAGCCGCTCCGACCTGCCCGGGACGTGGATTTTGTTGGGTTTATTCCTCTTCCCGCCACTCTCACTGAGGGCATGGGCACTGCTGGAGCCCCCGCCCCGGCTCCCCTCTCCTGTCCGCGTTCCAAAAGCCGGATCCCACCCTGCCCTACCGCGCTCCTTCCCGGGCTTCTCACGGGTCTTGTTTCGTGCTGTGAACGGGTTTAAGCCGGTCCTTGGCCGAGGTCTCCGGGAGTTGTCTCCCCACTGGGTGTCGGCAGGAGCCAGCGGAGCCAGCGCCACCCTCAGCATCCCGGGCTGCGCCCACTTGGAGGGATGTTGGGAATTTTCAGTTTTTCAATTTCATTTTTTCCCAGTTTTCATAAAGAAAACTGAACCCTGAGCAGAAGTTTTGCCTCCGCCCTCGGAGGGGCTGTTTTCCCCCAAATGAAACGGGACTCTCCAAGCCTTTCCCGTTCTCCTTTCCCTCCCCACCTGCACCAGCTGACTGGAGCTTTGCCCGACGTTTTCCCCCATCACAGGTGTGATTTGCTCCGAAATACATCCCAGTGCGGGAATGGCTTCCGGAACCTCGCCAGCAGGCTACCCCAGCCACCCTCCCCGGGTTTATCGGCGGGTGCTGGGAGCTGGCAGCCGGCGCGGCGGCAGGGATAACCTTGGGGCTCTGGACGTTGCAGCCATCCCTCTTCTTCCATCAAGCGTTCATTTAAGAAACATTTCACTAAATACCCGGCTGACAGCAGCAGCCCCGGGAGATTGATGCCTCCGGCGCCTCCGAGGGCTCGGTGCCAGCGGGTGACTTTAAAATGAGACACTGGCCACCCTGGGCTGCTCCCAGCCTCCGCCTGCGCTCAGCGTGAGCGGTTGGATCCCGAGGAACACTGGGGTGCCATCCCCCCCACCCCAGCATCCTCATGCTGCCCCGGGGTGAGTTATCCATGGAGTTATCCTGGGGGATCCTGTCCCCATCTCTGCCAAGTTTCCCCGTCTCTGTGAGGTTTCCCATCCCTGTGAGGGATCCCCTTCCCATTCCCATCACATTTTCTAACCCCATCCCCATCCCATCTCCAACCCCATCCCCATCCCATCTCCAACCCCATCCCATTCCCATTCCATCTCATCCCATGTCCAACCCCATCCCCATCCCTATGCCATCCACAGCTGAGGTGCATGACTGCATCCCCCCTTCACCTCCTGGTGCAAATGCAGCTCCCCAGGCAGGCACCCCCGCCCCGTGCAGGCACCCTTCCCTTGTGCATGTCCCCCCTTGATGCAAAAGCAGCCCTCGTGCAAGCACAAATCCCTCGTGCAAGCACACAGCCTGCGTGCAAGTTCTCTTCCCAGTGTGCAACACGCCCTTAGTGCAAAAGCAATTCTTGTGCAAATGCACTTTCCTCGTGCAAATCGCTCTTCCCTCGTGCACGCATACCCTCGTGCAAAAGCAATTCCCTTGTGCAAACACACTTCCCCGTGCAAATGCCCTTTTCCCTTGTGCACACACACCCTTGATGCAAAAGCATCTCTTGTGCAAACACACGTCCTCCATGCAAACGCCTTCCCCGTGTGCACACGCGCGTTCCCCATACGAGCACCCAGGAGCACCCCAGAGCACTCCGGAGCACCCCAGGCCCCCACAGCTGACCCCTGTCCTGCTCGGGGGTTCACCAGAGTCCCACCCTCCCCCCACTGACCCCCACCCCTCCACTCCTCCCCCCACTCCCTGAGGCACCCAGCGCCGGGGCAGCACCCCGGGGTGCAGGGGGGCAGCTGGGGGTGCAGAGCAGGCTGCCACGAGTTATGGGTGGGGGGAGGCCACTGGCATGTGGGACGAGGCCGGTATATCCCAGGTTGCTGCCTCAGTTTCCCCATCCACCCCTGCTTCCCCCTCCAAGGCCTTTTCCTGGCGAGTTTTGCCAGCCGGAGACGTGCACATTTTGGGTGGGCACCGAAGCAGCACCCAAACCTCCCCCCCCACACAGGGCTCCTGGCCTGGACCGCCACGGGCCACCCTGCAGCCCCTGCGCCCCAGTGGCAGCGGAGACCCCCACGTCCCACTCACAGCCCCGGCATCTCTGTGCTTCGTTCTATTTTTTGAGTGTATTCAATGGTTTGAGAGTGAAATAACGTGGAGGGTTCCCAAGTTCCTCCCCCAGGCATCCAGGGCAGGAGGAGGGCACTGGGAGAGGCACTGGGGAAACGCCGGTGGATGGGATTTGGTTTTCCTTGGGCAAAGTCATCTCATGCCAACGCCTCCCGCACCGCCACCGCCCCTCGTGAATATAATCTTGCTGAAAAGGAAAAAAATTGGAATCAAGTTTCCTTTGAAAGTGGAGGAATGGCCCAGGCTGCGGCACAGGAGGGCACAGGGCTGGCACGGGGCTGGCACAGGGCTGGCACGGGGCTGCACGGCTGCAACGCTGCCAGCGTGCGAGGCTGCAAGCGTGAGGCTGTGAGTGTGCGAGGCCCAGAGTGTGCAAACTGGGAGCGCGGGAAGCTGCAAGTGTGCAAGGCTGCAAGTGTGCAATGCAGTGAGATTGTGAGCGTGCAATGCTGTGAGTGTGCAAGGCTGCAAGTGTGCCATCTGTACACATGCAAGGCTGCAGGTGTGCCATGCCGTGAGTGTGCAAGGTTGTGAGTGTGCAAGGTTGCAAGTGTGCAATGCTGTGAGCAGGTGGGATTGCGAGCATGCACAGGTTGTGCACGTGCAAGGCTGCAAGCGGCTATGCTGCGTGTACATGGTGCTGCGAGTGTGTGGTGCTGCAAGAGTGCAATGCTGTGAGCATGTAGGGCTGCAGGTGTGCAATGCCATGAGCGTGCAATGCCGTGAGCATGCAAGGCTGCAAGTGTGCAATCTGTGTGCACACAAGGATGCAAGTGTGCGACGCTGTGAGCATGCTATGCTGCAGGTGCACAGTGCCGCAAGTGTGCGGTGCTGCAAGAGTGCAATGCTGTGAGTGCGCAATGTTGCAAGTGTGCAATGCTGCATGCATTAAAGGCTGCAAGTGTGCAATGCTGCGTGCATGCAATGCTGCGTGTGCATGGTGCTGTGAGCGTGCAGTGCTGCAAGAGTGCAATGCTGTGAGTGCACAAGGCTGCAAGTGTGCAATGCTGCACGCATTAAAGGCTGCAAGAGTGCAATGCTCTGAGCATGTGGGGCTGCAGGTGTGCAGTGTTGTTAGCGTGCAAGGCTGCAAGCGTGCGATCCTGTATGCATGCAAGGCTGCAAGCGTGCAGTGCCACAAGTGTGCAATGCAGTGTGCGCACGGTGCTGCAAGCATGCAGGGCTCTAAGTGTGCAATGCAGTGTGTGCACGGTGCTGCGAGCGCGCAGTGCCGTAAGTGTGCAGGGCTCCCGGCGTGCAGGGCCCCTCCGAGTGAGCAGGGGCCCCCCCTGTGTCGGAGGGACGAGGGGACCCCCTGCACCAGACCTGGCACCGCCTGCACGTCGCACCCCCTGTGCCGCTGCCACCAGCCTGGGCTGGGAAGAGCCGTTTTTGGCTTCGCTTTGGAGCCGAACCCCCAGCCCGGGAAATCAGCTCCCCGCCCCTGCTCCCCCCCAGCAGCCCCAAAATCTCCCCTCGTTTCCCCATCAGCGTGCCCTTGTCCAAAAATCCCCCGTCCCACCTCCATCAGCCCCGCTTAAAACCCAAAAAAAGAGGGAATAAATACCTGCCACCCACCCCCACCCCAGCCCACCCGCTCCTCCCTCGCCGGCAGCTCCGCTGCATCTCCCGGGGCTGGAGCAGATAAACCAGCGCATCCATCGTCGGGTGCATGGAGTCACAGTGGGGCCGGGGGGCACCCCGGGAGCAGCCCCCCGGGGTTGGGTCTCGCACAGTCTCGGGGGGTTCGGCACGGACGGTGGGTCGCCAAAGCCCCCACCGGCCGCCCCGGCTCAGGGCCGGCAGCTGAGCCGCGTTCCCAAAGGAGTTTTATCAGTAATTAATTAAAAAAATGAGGTCAATGCATCGTTTATTTATTCCAGGCAGGTCGGGATGAGGCAGCGTCGGGGATGGCAAATACGGGGCTCAGCCCCCCCCCCCCCCCCCCAGGAACCCCAAAAAATAGGAGGGAAAAGGGGGATCCTGCCGCAAGCGGGGACGGAGGAGCCTCAGGGGACCGGGACAGCGGGACCTCCGGAGCGATGGGGAGGGGGAAGCCACCCCCGGCCCCGCAGGGAGCTGCCGGAGGGATCCCAGGACCATGGTCGTGATTCCCATTAAAGCCTCCCCCATCGCTCACGGCGGCAGCGAAGGGGTTTCACGTGTTTTTTCCCCAAAGTATAAAAGAAAAAGACCAAACGAGTCCCAGCTCCCCCTCCTAGTGCTTCGAATTTTTATTAAAACCAAGGAGAAAAACCGTTATTTCTTCCGAGCACAACAGGAAAGCGGCTGTGCCGGGCCACGGGCACCCGCGTGGCGGCCACGCGCCGGGAGCGGATCGAGGCAGCGCGGTTTGAATTAAAAAGGGTTCGGGCCGCGATCGGCGGCACGCCGAGCCCCACGCTGAGCCGCCGGGGGGGCGGTGGGGCAGGGAAGGCCGTGGGAGGGAGGATTTGGGGGTCCCCAGGGGACGTGGGGGACACCCAGGGCAGCACCCGCCCCGTTAAAGGGCACGACTCAGTTGGAAGGGAGGTGTTTCCCCGTGGAGCGGAGGGCAGGATTTGGGATGGAGACACGAAGGGTCAGGGTATCCCCATTGCCCCCCGTGGCCGTGGTCGGGGGGGGCACCTGCTTAGGGACAGGTAGGACACCGGCAGCCCCCGGCTCAGCCCGGGCACAGCGGCATCACCCCCAGGGAGGTTTGCAGGAGCTGGGAGGTGGGGGGGGACACCCCATGTCTCAATAGGAGGTGCCAGCCCTGAGACCCCGGAGACCCCCCAGATCACAGTTTGCAGGAAAAAAAAGGTTTCATTTGGTTGGCACTAGCTGTTCTTAGCCCTTGCAGAGAGGAGGAGGAGAAGGAGACCTTCCTCCTGTCCCCAGGGAAGCAGCAAACCTAATTCCCCATAGACCGAGGGCTCCGCAGCCGCCGGAATCCCGCTCCCTGCCCGCCTGCCTTCCACCTCCGGCGGGCGCGGGGAGAGCCAGCGCCACGGCCCCTGATTTACAGCACTCCACTGGAACATGCTCTGGGTTCCTAATGGAGCTCCAGGCATCGCCGGCGCAGGGATCCGGGGCCGGCGCGTCGCTCCTGGCAGGAGAAGGCAGCCCGGAGGGATGGCATCCCTGCCAGGGGAGACCCTTGGGAACACTCCCTAGCTGCCTGCCAAGCTGGGGGGCACAACCGCAGCCCCGATCCCAGCACTAGGGGAACGCCCGGAGGGCCGAGCCAAAAAAAACTACGCTGGAAAAATAAGAAAAAGGCTGGAAAAAGGAAAAAAGAGAGGCCAGAGACAAAGATGAATGGACACTAAGCTAAAGAACATCACACAGTTTGTGGGCAGCCGGGGCCCGAGTCCATCGGCGTGCAGAGGCTGGCAGTGCCCAGCGGGGATCGAGGGGCGATGCCCGGCTCCCCGGCTGGGGCACGGCGGTGCCGGGGGAGCCGACGGGCAGGCAGCAGCGGTGCGGAGCGGAGTGGCCGGTCGCTTCCTAGAGCTCCTCGAAGAAGGCCACGCGGGACTTGGTGCTCTGTAGGGTGAGCTGCAAGAGAGCAGAGGGGGCGGCTGAAGGGGCACGGGGCTGATCCCTCCCTTCCTTCCCGAAAGGCACCCAGCTTCACCCCCCAGGGAGGGCACGGGGCTGAGCAGGAGGCCCACAGGTCCAATCAAGGTAATTAGTGCAGCTGCAGCGTGCAGGTGGCATTTGGGGAATCCGCTGGAGCCCTGACGGAACGTGCTGGTCCTGCGGCACAATAAAACCCTCGGGGTCCTGCGTGCTCCTTCCATTCCTCGCCTGGGGACGGTGGAACACACGGGGTTCCTGCGAGGCTGGAGGAGAAAGGAGCTCCAGCAGCTGAGGACAGCAGGACAACCACGCTCAGCTCTGAACCTACAGCTCGTCCACCCGCTCGGGCCAGCCGGGCACGTGCCACCCTCCGTTAGGGACCATCCTCTGCCCCACGCTCATGCCTGACCCCAAACCATCATCTGCCGTGGGATGCGCACACGTGCCCAGTTTGCCCCGTGGTGGTCCACGCACCGGCTGGCCACCACCATCTGCGTGGAGCCGGTGCCTTCTCCCAGCCCAGACCTGCTCCCTCCATCCCGCAGGAGGATGGAGCTTGAGAGCCCTCGCTCCCAGGACCGTCTCCTTGGAGCCAAAGCTCTGCAGGACTCGGAAACTCGGCCCAGAACAGTTTCCGCAGCATTTAGCGAGGCCATGGGGAAAGATAACACCCCCCTGGAGGAGCCACGACCCCATTTTCTAATGGGCCAAACGAGAGAGGTGAGGAAGGTGAGGAAGGTGAGGAAGGAATCGTGGGATTTACGGATAACCACCCGAAGGAGCGCGGTGGGAGAAGGGCCACCTTCCACCTGGCTGCTGAACCACCGCAGGGGTTTGCCAAAGGGGCCGGCTAATTGCCAAGACTTCATTTTGGCTGGATTAAGCAGCAGTGCAGCACCGGTTTTGCTGAACCAGGAATCCTCAGATCACGTTACGGCGAGTTAAGCCCCGCGACGGAGCTGCCAAGCGCTTCCCCCTCCCTGCGTCCCCCCCACGGCCTTTCCGCCGTAATTCCTTCGCAGCTCTAATGCTGCTCTGGAAAAAAAAAAAAAAAAAAAAAAAAAATCTGTATTGCAGAGGAAATTTCTGCAGGGGCTTAATACCCTTTGCTGGCAGCATCTCCTGGGCCAGGGCTGGTTCTCCTCCACCTCCTCAGCATCCCCTCCAGAGCTGGATGGAGGGTGGATGAGATGGGACAGGGGCTCCACGTGCTGCGGGCAGCTCTTCACCTCTATTTTAAGGCTGGAAAAGGGAGGAAAATAGGAGTGGGCAGCCCCAGCCTGCTGCCAGCCCCACTGACAGCTTCGTTCTGGCTCCTCCAGGAGCAATGCCACCCGGCTGGGTCGCAGCCCAGAGGATTTGGTGTGTAAAAGCGGAGCGGACGTGACGGCACGTGGCATCGCCCCTCCCTTGGAGCAGGACTGCCACCATGACCTGCCCTAAGGATGGGGACGGCGGGTCCCCCAGCAGAGAAGGGTGGTGGGCAACAGGGTGTCGCAGGGCTGGAGAGGGGTGGGTGAGGCTGAGCGGTGCCATACGTTTGCCAGGGCTCACACCCGTGCCTGTCCACCCACCACAGCCCGAAACTTTCACCCGGGGAGACCTCCAAGAGGCCAGACCCCACTAAGGAGGAACATTTACCCCCCAGCTACCTAATTCCTGACATCCCACCATCCAAGTTGTCTCTTCTGCAGACTGGATGGTGAAGAAACCATGAAGGATGGCCCGCGGTGCCGCTCCATTAAAGCACCGCAAGGGGAGATGCCCCCCAGGAAACTCAGTGCTCTGATGGAGAAAAGACAGGAGCCAGCTCCAAGCGCCGACGAGGCGGAGAGGGAAGATGTTTCCCTCAGGCTTGTAAGGGAGGTTGGACTACTTCCAGGCTGTTCCCTGCCTTCGGCTACACGCTGCTCTCCATGAATCCCCCACGTGCTTTCGCGGTCCCAGGGTACCTTGAAGCAACGCTCGGGCAGCAGCCGCCGTGCCCAAAGCTGCGCTGTCCTGAGCAAACGCTGCTGCGGTACCGGGGTAAGCGGGCGGAGGCAGAGATCCGAGGGCATCCGGCACGGGCACAAGGAGAAAGAAGAGATGCAGCCATGCTCTTTCACTGAGGGCTTTCATCTGTGACCTCTGAAGGTTCCCCAAGACACTCGATGTTGCTTTTTTTACCTATACAGGGAAACTGAGGCACAGGAAGAGCAGCCTGGCTGTGGGAGCAAAGATGGGTCACGATGAGACGTTTCCGAGAAAGCCAGGAGGGCTGGTGCAGCGCCGGCGTCTGCGCAGGAGGATTTCTTCCCATTTAGGCTCCCCGAAGAGGAGCCTCTGGCTGTCCCTTCTCCCCAGCAACCTGGAGGGCGTTAGATAAACATGGCACGAGCGGGATACGGGCACGGATGCCCCATTTCCCATTAGCAGCAGCCAGGTTATTGCTAAGACCTCGGTGGTGGCTTGGGCAGAAGAAGGGGACAGTGACTTGAGGCTGCTCTGCCTTCACGGCCCTCAGGCAAAGGCACCTCCGGCAGCACGGCGGGATCTCCGGCAGCACGGCGGGATCTCCGGCACCAGTGCGGTGGGCTCTCCGGCACCAGTGCGGTGGGCTCTCCGGCACTGGGAACCGGGGCTGCCTGGCAGCTCTCAAGCAGCCGCCTTCTCACATCCGATTACAGCCAGGCACACGAATAACCAGAGAGGAAACGAGGATCGCTCTTCACTGCACACTGACTCTCTCCCACTGATGCTCCGCTGTGCCTGGAGGGAAAACTCCTTCCCTCTCCCTTTTTCTTTCTTTTTTTCTTCTTTTTCTTGCTGTTGAGCAGCTGCAGGCAGAGCTCGGGCGAGCGCGCCCTCGATGGTGAGCACGGCCTCGACGGCGAGCACGGCACGGCTGCAGCACGACAAAGCCCGAGGGATCCGCTGGAGGATCTGCTGGAGGAAGATGGGCAGAGCCAAGGGAAGCTCCTCCGGGCCGTGAGCCCCACGGCAGCCTGACTCACCCCAGCTGGCACCGCGGGGGTACGCGGAGGTGCTGCGTAAGCCGGTGGGTGCGGGGAGCCCTGCAGCTGAGCTCGCCTCCCATGTTTTTTCGGCTGGAAAAGCAGGAGCCCCAGACAGCTCTCTGCAGGGAAATCCCACTCCTTCACGTGGGGAGCAACTGGTTTTGCTCTTTTCTGTGCCGGGACCTGAAAGGGAGAAGGAGAGCACAGCCCTGCTCCAGCCTCTCCATTGCCCACCAGGTTACTGGAGGAAAAGCCCCAGGGTGGGCTCCAGCACCTCCGCAAACTCTCCACACCCTCTGCCTCCCCTCTGCCTGGCCAGGCAAGGAGAAATAAATAAATATATTTATATACACCCGTACCGTACCGTTGTGCAGGCGAGGCAGAGTGATGAAGAGCGAGTTACATCCTCGTCAGTGCGGCGAGGGGAAAGAAAAAAAATTGATTTACAAGCAGTATTATGATAATCTCCTTCCTGCAGGAGGGAGGGTGGGCTCCACAAAGCACAACCAGAGCCATCAAAGAAAATTTAAGAGAGAGAGAGGGAGTGCAATTAAGCAGCCAGAGCTCAAATGAATCAAGAGATGGGAAAGGGAAGAGTCCCGCTCGCTACGTTCCTACACTGGCGTTCCTCTGAGCTCTGCTTTTACCCAGAGCTGCTGGACTGATTTGATTTAAGGCAAACAAACAGACAAAAGCAAGCCAATGAGTCCCTCCTCGGCAAACGCGGTTTCGGGCGGCTAACCCAATAACTGCAGGCACGTAACTTCTGCTGCCGGGGCAAACCGAATAGAGAGAAACCCCCCGGGCTCCCGGCGAGCCCACTGCAGCCAGTGCCCTCCCCATGCGCTGGAGCCAGGGCACGGGCAGGAGAAAGGGGCTGCGAATCACATCAACCTTCCTCCGTCCTCCCGCGTCCTGAGGAACAGGGAGAGGTCGAAAATTTCTCATTTCTTTGCCGTTGTTTTGTTTCTGCTGCAGCCCGGCCAGGCTGGAAGAGAGGGTGACCCGTGCCACCCGCAGCGGCACGGGGATGTCTTCCTGGGAAGGAGATCTACGGTCCCTGCCACATCATCACCCGGTGCTGCACACAGTGAATCATCCTTATCCCCTTGTTGCTCCCCTGAACGTCTTTCTCCATCCCTGCCCACTCCCTCGTCGCCACCAGCCAGGTGGACCTTTCAATTCCCACATTTCCTCTGGAACCCAAAACCTTCCTATTTTTCCCTCCGCACCCCTCGCCGTTTCTCCCTTACTCCCACGCTGCCGTTTATTCTCTCCCGAGCGCAACTCTCCCCCGGCCTCTACCGCTTTGATGAGCACGTTTAAAAGAGAGAAGATGACGTTCCATTTGAAGGAAACGCTTTTCAAAGGCTGCCACAAAAATAGCTGATAGGCCTGACGTTTCCTAGTTTCCTTTCGCTCCTTGTAAACAAGGAAAGGAGGTTGCCGTGTCCCAGTTTAGCTGCCAGGGAGTTTCACTTCCCAGATCTGAGGAGAACCAGGGCAGAAAGAAAATGAACCTGGCAGGGACGTGGCCTCGCGCACAGGAGTGATACGTGGGCAAGACCCACGTGGGATGCGGCTCCGTCTCCTCCTGACCTCACTCATCTTTTCTCCCTACGCTCACAGCTCCCGAAGGGATGGGAAACGCCGGTGCTGCTTCTCCTGGGAAGTCCCTCGCTGGTCGTGTGGCTGCTCTGCAGCATGCAGCCTTCTCCTCTCCTGGTGGGAGCGGGTTCTAGAGCGATGCCAGGGCAATGCCACAGTTCTGTGTGGGACTAAAGAGCATTTCATCCGTGTCCGGGCTGTCACAGGATCCACAGGAAAGGATGGAGTCACCTGCGTGCACCTCAGCTTGCTCTGTACCACCCAGGCTCCCTCCTTTTGCCCTTCCCAGAGTAGAAGTATTTCTTGTGCTGGTCCCTTCCCTCTGCAGGATGAAGCTCCAGAGGCACAAGAACGTTCTCCTTCCCTGAAATGGCCATGCACCTCCATCTCCCCAGCAAACCACCGGAGCAAAGTGGACCCATTTCACGCAGAGGAGTCTGCAGGTCCCAGAAAGGGAGAGGTGAGGATGGGAGACCCCAGGAGATGACAGAGACCCCATGAGATTTGTGGAAGTCCTCGAGGGACATGTTTCAGCGATCCCTAGCAAGATGCTAGCCAGGAGCAGCTGGAAAACAGGCAGAGGGAAGCCGTTTGCCCCAGCGCCAGCCTCCTGAAAACCTTCAGCCTGTCCAGATGATGAAGCAGCCTCATGACATTTGATGGTGGCACAGCAGCTTCGCACCTGCACCACGAGAGACTGAGATGGCAGTGCCCATCACTAACTCACCAGTATCCTTACGCCGCTGCAGAGGACAGACCACAGCGTATCTTGAAGGTGAGAGGAGTGAAGACAAGCCTGCAAAGTCCGCTTTGCTCAGCCTCGCCCGCCCCACCGTGCTTGGCAGCCAGGAGGTGCTCATGGCCGAAACCCGAAGGGGACGACGCTGTGTCCGTAGGAATGTGGTGGAACGCAACTGTTTGTGGTCCAATGATGGAGGAAGCCCAGACTGGTCCACTGGTGATACACAAGCAGATTTGAAGAAGTTTATCCAAACGCCAAGCGCCTCAACGATAGGAAAAAATCCCACCCTACCACAACCAGGATCATCCAGGAGAGGAGCCAGCAAGAGCCCGGGCAGCAAGAGCCCACCCCAACGTCGGCACAATCCCCATGGGCAGCAGAAGTGCCAGCTCCAAGGAGCGAGCTCAAGCCCCAGAGGAATGCTGCGGCCGAGAAAAAGCCGAGAGCCGCGCGAGAGCCTGGCAGGGAAAGGCCGAGCTCTCCCGTCGCAGGAGCAGAGTGCTGCTCAAGGACAAAGCCGCTTGTCTGGGAACAGGCGTGGAGATTTGCTCCTTGCCTAGATACTTCAAAGGGCTTAAATCACAGCAAATAAGCATGACTGTGCAAGAAGAAAGCAACTGGAATGAAAGATCCGATTGTGTTTTTGAGCAGCAGCCTGTCCTGGGAGCCTTCCTGCACCGGATGATATGAGGAAGAAGTGGGTTTTTTTCATCTCCTCCCACAGTCTAAGCGGCAAACCCTCCCGAAGCGGAGCCAGCTGGAGTCAGCAGCACCAGCCGACGGCAGAGAGCACTACGAAGAAGGGAAATCAGTTTCCAGATGAGGTGCTTGTGCTGTGCCCACGGAGCTCATAAAAAAGGATTAGCATGTTAACCACGTAATGAAACATGAAAAACTTAGCAGGCGTCTTCAAAGGCTGGCAACAAAACCCAGAGGTCACACCGCAGCACTTGCTATGCATCTGGTTTAATTATGGGGGCTCCTCCCAGGCATCCAATCTCTCCCAGCTGCTGGATCACTCTTTTCACAAACAGCCAGGGCTCCATTTCACCTCCTCGTGCTGTGGCCACAAGTGGATTTCGCCCCAATTTCACGTGCTACAGAGTTCCTCGGATGGGACAGCAGGTTTCAACCATGGCCAGCCTGCCCAGAGAGACATCCAACAGCTCCCCTAAGGTGGCAGGACCCAGACCTGCAGGGTCACCCCTTGTTTTAGCCTCTTCCCCAAGGAAACACTTAACAACGAGAGCAGCCCATCTTGGGAACACCCGCAGCCCCCTCGGAGAGGGGCTGGCAGCAGCCAGCTGGCACAGAACCCTAACTCGAGTGATTTACAGCACTGCCCACAGCCCTGAACGGGCTGGTCCATTCAAGAACGGCACGAACCTGTGCTGATGGCTTCTGGGTACCGGCCAGGGAGAAGTCTGCATCTAAAGCATCCTCCTGCCTCTGCTACAGAGCTCCAGAGGCGCTGGGAAATCGCTCCGCAGCCGGCTGTACGTGCCTGCCACGCAGGCAGGGCTGCGCGAGCCCCGGGAGTGACTCTTAACGAAAGCTTTTCCGAAGGCGCCTGCCACCGGCTTCGCCACCCGCCTTCGCCAGCGCTGCTGCGGCGGCGGCCGCGCCGTTTCCCCCCTTAGCGCTACCGCTCAACACTCGCCAAACCCCGTGGGCGTGCAGGAACCACGGTGGAGGAAAGAGCAAAAAAGCTTCCCCAAGCTCATCGTCCCGAAGGAGGGAGTCGCTGCTCCGCACACACACGCGGCCTGCGGATGGAGGGCAAATCCTCGGAGGAAAGCCGGCTCCGGAAAGAAGAGCCGTGGCGTTAGGAGAGCGGGAGTCACCGGCGCGGGGAAGGCGGCACCGCAGGCAGGAGGAGAGCGGCTCTGACAGCCGCTGTCCCCAGGCGCGGCGGTGACCAACAACGCCACCTCCAGCACCGTCACCCTGGGCCACCAGCAGCAGCAGACGCCGGCTGTCCTCAGCCGTCTGCTTTACCTGCCTGTGATCCATCTCAAACAGGCAGACGCCGACGACGTGTCCACGTGCTGCTCCGCTCGAGACGGAGGTGTGCGTTTTCAGCCTGCTAGACAGTTTTGGCAGCAAAGGGTTTGATGAGGTTTGTTTGGTGGTTGTTTTTTTTTTTTGTTTAAAATCCTCATTTTCTTTCTGCGGCAAACAAGGGGGAAGGTCCTGGTTCACTTCATTAAAGAAATCTTCAAAGGCCAACCTGCACCTCCAATAGATTGCCAGCCACCAGCAGCAGAGCAAAAACAGGCATGTTTAATTATTTAAGCATCTACGCCTGCACTCCCCCACTGATGTTGCCAACTCAACTTCTGCCAAGAAAGACGCTTCCCAGCGCGGAGGACCGAGTGCCAAAATGAATGCAGAGAGGCTGTGAACGCTACCAAGGGAGCGAGAGGCGGGCAAGGCGGCTGCCTGCGACATGCTGCACGGCTCCGCTGCGGGGACGGGCAGGGTGCTGTGCCACGGCGAGCCCGGTCTCACCGGCACCGCGCCCCGCTGCGGTGCGGCGGGAGCGTCGCAGGGGCGGCAGCGATGGGAGCGGTGCGTACGGAGCGACAGAGCGGTGCGTACGGCAGGCAAGCTCATGCATGGGTTAGTACTACAGCCGGTGATCCCATCACCCCACGCAGAGTACCTTGGAACAACCTACTTTGGAGTCTCAAATGCAGATAGGTCTTCTGCCCTGGGCTTGAGGCTAAACCAGCAAAATAAAACGAACAACAACAAAAAAATATAATAAAAATCTACTTCTACGAGTAACGTCAGGTCATTTGTGCAATCTGTACAGCTTGCCCCGAGCGCTGAAGTGATCAGCGGCTTCCTGGTGGGGCAGAGGGTTGGTGTTATTGAAGTGTTGCTAAACTGCTATCCCATTTCCAGTGTCTTGCGTTTTCCTGTCCATCCCAGCTGCAAAGACAAAAGCGCTCCTGACCTCCTGGCGGCATGAACAAAAGCAGTCTGTAATTTTATTCTGATGTGCTCCACTAACAGACTATTATTTCAAAACCTTTGCTCCTGCGGCTGAGACGCAGGAGCCGGGCAGCTTCGGTCCCCTCCTGAAGGAAGGGGACAGGACAAGACTCCAGCTTGAAAGGAATGAAGACTGACCACCCAGTCCCAATTACAGCGATGAGCCCTGACAGACATCGAAATGATTTGCCCAGCCGCCTTCTTCAAGTGAGACAAATGGGACCATCAGCTCTCTATGAACTCGTCTCAAAAGCTACTGGCAGAAGTGAAAATTGAGCTTTTTTCCATTTAAACTGAGGACTCTGAGCACGGAGACAAAACCTAAAAACTACTGGGAGCCGAAACATCTTCAGATTCTTCAATGACAAAAGGGTCTGTGAAGATTTTTACGTTCTCTGCCCTGGAAAGACAGGAACCTGAATAGCTCAAGGCTGGCACGGGGAAATGAGGAAGTGAGACCCACTAGATTAATTTTCCTGCCCCAATTCTGTGATCATAAACTCCCAGCCACGGAAGTCGGCATGACCCAATATTTTCAGATCCTTCCAGACATAACTCTCAGCTGAGGGTAGCAAAGAGATAAGGATTTGGTTTTAAAACCCGAAGCTGTTACCACAACCTGCATCCCTGCCATATAGATTTCCGAATCTTTCACAAGCACAGAAAGTCCAGGTAAAATCCTCAGCAGGTGGTTGGAATTGACCACTACATCCCACCGTACCGATTACAGATGTGCCCCCAGGCTCTCGTTACCCTGAGCCCAGCTGGGAGAACAGCAGAGCTACTAACCAAAAGGAAACGGCTGGGATGTACGAATCAAGAAGGGGGTTTGTTGTGACCTTTCAGGAGTGCCCTCCGGGCTGGCAGAGCCAGCCATCCTAACTTTTTGGCTACGTTATTCACCTCAACTGCATTTCTAGAGGCAGGTGGTTGCAGGGTCCACAGCACAGGGAGCAGACGCCTCACACAGACCCTGCTAGCGAAAGATTTTGCTGTTAGTATTTGAAGCTGCGCTACAGGTTACTCAAGAACAGATTAAAAGAGAGGAGGAGGCTTCTGGCTTTTCCTACTGAGAGCCCCTAAGTCAGGAGGATTTTTGCCCTCCTTACTCACAAGCCAAGCTCGAGACTGCTTCCTTGCAATGCCTGTAGGGAACGGCTGCACCAGGCAGGTAGGGCTTTTCCCGTTCTGGGTCACTTGGGAAGCAGATCCCTTCTAACAGCATCTCTGTATGGCTTTTGTTAAGGTTCAGCGAGACATTCGAACCTCGAGCCCTTCGCATTCCTTCACGCAGCACCGAAGAGACAAGGCTTGGTAGTGACAAATACAAACCAGGAGCCACCAGAAGCTGAAATTCTCTGCGCCCTGGTTCAAAGCAGCCGGGGAAAAAAGCCTAGATCAAACAATTTTATTATAACAACTTGTGCAAAAGCTAAACCAAACGCAAGGGTTATTTCGTTGTTGTTTCTAAAGGGTTTCATCAGGCGAGATACAAACTGGAGCCCTCTGATACCTTTTTGATAGTGTTGTGCTTGCTGTTGCCTCGGCTGGCATTCTCGTTGTGCAATATATCCAGAGCTGTCTCTCTCTCCTTCAGCTTCAGCGCCTCGATTTCTGTCTTCAGCTCGTTCAGCTGCTCCTGCAGGTGCTTGCTCTTCTCCATGTACTCTACCCTAGCACACACAAAAAAGTCCTGGGTCAGTACTGGCCACCTGCGCACGGTGACACGATACCGTGGCAGCCGCTAACGGAATTACAACAGAAAAACCTTCTCTTCATCACTTCTAGTGCGTGGAACTGACAACGTTAGTTTACAGCACACAGTAAACTACTCCGAGCAATGATCTGCTCGCTATTAAAAAGAGGACCCAGACAGCCGACCCAAGAACAAACCTGTAAATTATGTTACTATAAAAAAAATAAAGCCAAACTAGAGCTGCTGGATGATATTTATAAGTCTCCCTGTTTCCGAGGGACGCTGCACCATGAGACAGGTTCAGTCTACAAGACGGCGGTTTAAGCTGTGCCGCTCTACTCCACCGTGCCCTCTCCCAAATCCAGCTCACAAACCCAAAGGCATGAATTCTTCCAGGAAGGAAGGACCCTGATGTACTGACTTCCCACGGTTTAGGGGGATTTAGCTTGTAAACCGTGTGGGAGCGAGCACTGCCCCCAAAATATCAGGTATCATTTAGACAAACGGCATCCCTGGGAGAGAGAAAGGTCTCCCAAAATACATAAATAAAGAAAAAAACCCCAAACCCAGCCATTCTCAGGACTCGGCCCTAACTGCCTTCCACGACAAAGCATCGACTGGAGAAAAATCACACCACGTCAGCCTTCCACTTGCAATTAAACACTGAGGCCCAGGTCAAAGTACCAGCAGACTAACAAGAACCTTTTCAGAGTGGCAAAATTTGTAGCAAGGTTTATCTCGGCACCCGAGGAAGGCAAACAGACC
Organism: Tauraco erythrolophus; assembly: GCF_009769465.1. NCBI lineage: Eukaryota > Metazoa > Chordata > Aves > Musophagiformes > Musophagidae > Tauraco > Tauraco erythrolophus. The sequence goes on from NC_141483.1 coordinate 1,915,803, forward strand.
TGGAGAAGTCAGCAAAAGCACGTTACTGCATTCAGCAGAGCCAAGCTCTTCCTGCTTAGGAGAGTGGGATGACCTAGTTAGCAACCTGGGTACAGAACCAGGAATTATCTTGTTATTTTCAGCTTCTATCTTTTTTCTTCTGGCTTTAGGAAAGGTTTTTAACCTCTGTCTCTAGCCCAGTGGTCTGTTATTTCATACACGGGCAAGAGTGCTCGCAGAGGCAAAATAAACCACCCTCTGGGATCCAGGGGTGTTTCGTTCCAGCCCCAGGAAGTTTTGGCCGGAGCACTATGGCAGAGCCCTTCTAGCTTTGATCTGCTACCCAATCGATGAACAAAGCACATTATTACTACAGAGATTAAAATCTGATCTGCTTTGATTTCTGCTCAGTTTATAACTTCGAAGGCTACACTTACACCCTCAGGAAAACACAAGATCAAAGCTCATAATCACATCCAAACTTGCTGGCGCACACTTTTTATATATCAACATGACACAGATTCCAAGAAAGAGGGGCTACAGCCCTAACACGGGACCTCAGCGCAGACTCCAGCTATCTTTACGTTCTCTGGACGTACTGCAAGTGCACAAGCACCAGCCTGCAACAGCTCAGTGCACCAGCAGTCAGCCTGCTGTTAACTCCTCCTATTTTCTAACTCTTTCTAATTCCTTCACCAATCCAAGCCCGACCAAGAGCCAGGTTAACCATACGAAGAGGAATCGACCGGTGCAGGGCTCGAGGTGCTTCTGCTCGCCTTTAAGCAGGCAGTGGAGATGCAGCTGTGACACCAGGTCCTCACCCAGAGAAATGGTCAGCCAGCAGCTACATCATTCTCTGGGCAGAGCTACTAATGAACCTAAAAGGTAAATGTGAACCTAAAAGGCTTCTTCCCCTTTCAAAGATGCTCGTCTGGAACACAAAAGTCACCTTCAGCCCTGGTGTAATTCCTCCCACTGCAACGGATGCACAAAGCCCAGCCCTGGCCCGGACCGGACGCATGCCACGTACTTCTCCTTCTCGATTTCCATCGAAAGCCTCTTCATATCCGTATCCTTGAAGTCAAAGGACAGGCTCTCGCTGATGAGGTTGAAGCTTGGCAGGTCGGTGGGCAGCGCTGTTGTATTTGAGTTCATGGACTGCTAACGAGAGAGAGGGCAAATTAATCGCTTTTGGCCACATGAGTGTTCCTATAGCAAATGTTCTGTAACATAGAGGCAAAATCAGAGCAACACCTGAGCACACAGTACCAGGTGCTACTTGCTAATGCTGTAATAAGGTCCTGATCTGCTACTCACACAGGTAACAACACAGTCTTCTTGGAGTTGGGTGCGTTCTACCTTGGAGCGATGATGAACTGGAAGGATCTCATCCTTTGCATGGGGAAAGGGGAAGGGGAGCTTGTATTCCTGATGCAGCACTACTCGCAACCTCATTTTTCTGAGGTCTCAAGCTTTCTGGAGAGTAGATTACAAGGCTCTTTTTCAGTTGATCTTCCACCACAGAAGGTGGCAAGCACTCCAAAGCGCTGCAGAAACAGAGCAGCAAACAAGCCCAGTGTCCCAAGCACCAGATCAGCCCGAAGATCCCCTTGCTCCATTCCCAATTTGCTCTTCGATTCAGAGCTATTGCTCCTCCGGGACCCTGCTTTTTGCGGTACTAAACAGGAGACAAAACACCACCTGCCTTCCAAACCTACAGACAAATAAAATGTAGGTTTTATCACTGCTGTGCCACTTAAACCAATGCCAGACAGAAGCTGCCTCTTGGGAGATATCTGACAGCTATGTAACATTAAATCAACTTTTAAAAGTGCAAGCTGGGAACAGGGGCAACGTAAGTCCTGCACTCCACTGCTCCCCACAGCGTGAGCAAAAAGCAACGTAACCCCAAGGGTTAACCTGGGATGCAATTTCACTAAGGACCATGGAAACGCACTGATACATTTTTATCTTCATGGCAATTTACAGTTCCAAGTTGGAAATGCAAAGATAACAAAGGGAATCACTCACACTGCACCTGAGCAAGGACTGGGAACTTTCTTCCTCCTGCAAAATGCTGCGCTATCCCCCCGCTGCCACACTGTCAGGCTCTCAGATTTTATCTTCCCCTAAATAAACGACCCTTGTCTCAGTCAAAAATTCTGCCACGATCTCTAATAAATGGGCTCATTACCAGTACAAGAAAAGCATCTTGACTCAAATCATCACTCTGCTCTTGCAATATGTTAGATGAGGTTGCTAGCAGTGGCACACATCAAGGATGGCACTGCGTGTGGATCTGAGTTGGAACCGCTGCCAGTGTGCTCAGCCTTCATTTTGGATACAAGAAATCCAGCCAGGCCATCCAAAAGATCACGCATTTCTCTGCTAGATGCTCCTTCTTGCTTTAAAAAATTCCCATAATGAAAACAACGTGCCCAAACCAGGATGGCAGGAGATGGTGCTGCAGAGACAGACTGCTCTGGCAGCACACACCCAAAGCTGGTGGGATGGCTCCAGGGTACCTGCCCCAACAAACAAGATCTTGAGTTTTGGCTGGCTCGTCCTTTCTCGCCCTCATTTCTTCTATTTGGTATACTCCAGGGATTGTTTGCAGCTAGGACCGCTAGCGCCGAGGTGGTGACAGATTTACTCTGCGCAATAACCTGCCTCTTCCCTCACCGCCAGCCTGGAATTCACAAACAGCCAGGGCTCGTCCCCCGCGCGCTCCTCGGCTGGACAAACCTGAGCGGGACGACAGCTCACTGACCTCGCAGAGGCGAGGCTGGAACGCAAACACCTCCTACAAGCACAAACAAGGCAGCACCCGAAACGGCACCGCCTGGCCCGGCGGGAGCCCTGCAGGTGAGTCGGACTCACACGACAAGGAAACACCATTTCTTACTCCTCTTTGCGCCGCCGCGTTAATTCCGGAGCAGTCACTGAAAGGGACAGCTGAGTACCTAAATTCCAGTCCCGAAGGAAAGGAGACAGGTCTGCCAAAGCACTTAACTGATTTAAATACTTGCACCGCATTGACATTCAAGTCCCTTCCCTGTACAGCACACGGGTGTTCGCCAAGTGCCCTTCCCACGTGAGCTTCTACCATCTCTGCTGTGCAGGGGAGCCAGGGTCATCAGAACCAGCCTGATGGCCTTCAAACAACCCTTAGCTTGTTGTTTGGGTTGTTTTTTTTTTTTAAAAAAAACCAACAGCAGTAACAGTCAAGCAGGAATTTCAGTGCTGCAATCATTAAGTCCAGATGCCAATTTGTCAGGGTTACTACAGCCACTACCTCGCCCTTCCTCAGCATCGCTCTTTCATGAAGCAACAAAAAATTGGTGGAGAAGTGAGAAAGCAGCAGCAGCCGTGAGGAGGAGCAAGGAGAGAGCAAAGAGCATGCTGAGGGCTTTCACGGGCACGGGCTTAGCATCTGGAGCAAAGCATTTCCCTGCCATCTGCAATAATCCCGGGCAAGTCTTACAACAAGGTGCAGAGATTTTTAATCCAGGGGACATGGGGTGTCAGTGGGCCACGGGATGATAAAGGGGACGCAGACCTCTTCCCTTATGTGTTTCCTCACCTGGAACTAACTGCATAACCCTGTTACTGCATTAAAGCAATTTCCTGCAGTTAATAGAGGCGAGCACCACGCTGACAGCGGTCATCCCTCCGGAGTACAGAGCGAGACAGACGATGCGGAGGAAGCACAGAGCAATTCATGTCATGAGGCTTCCCCCTCTGCTGCTGCCACTGCCTTTACTTTGCTGCTCAAGAGTTTGGGCAAGCCCAAGACAGCCACTTCCTACTTGAGGAGGATCAGCGAAGAGAAGACTGCCTTTAGCCTTGCCAGGAGTGGTACCTGAAGGGCAATGAAGGAGGCAAAGAGCTGTTGCCAAGTCAGTAAAGAATGAATTGTTCTCCCAGCCCTGACTGCCCAGACTCAGATTCACGTCTTCTTTCTCATGCATCACCTACCATTCCCATCACAAAAGCAGCTTGGGCTTCAAGGACTAAAAAGACACTGAAACAAGCTTTAAAGAATCAGGATGGGAGACTGGAAAGTTACAAGAAAAAAAAAACAAAAAACAAAACACAACTTAACTGTTTCTTGCCTTTTCTGCAAAACATCCATCCACTCCCCCTTTCCTGCTCCTGTTCTCCCAGAGGGAAGTCCTGTCTAGCTCTCAGTGCTGGGGGATGACATGGCACAAGCACTGGGACCGCAGAAAAGAACAAGCTCAACACTACACCTTCATTAAGGAAGAGAGGAGCTGGAATCCCGCACCGGTTTGGCAGAGCTGCCATTCACCTGAGGGACACCAGCCTCCCGACAGCAGCTTTCAAAACCGTTTCATCCCTTAGGCCACCCTGAGCTTGTTCCCTCCCTCGGGCTGGCTCGCCCGAACCCAGCTCTCCGAAGCGGAGCGCAGGAACAGGATCTCAGCACATCTCGCTCGTCTGCCCCCAAACGTGCACGCAGCAGAGCGATGGGAGAGGCCACAGGGGAAGGGAGAAGCCAGACCAGTGTGACAGGGGTTGGAAGGGCCAGCGAGGTGTTGTCACCTGGATATGGGCACAACGGTCACGCTTCCCTCCTCCTGGCCTTGGAAAACAACAGCCGTCGGGTCTGCGCGACAAGGTGCTCATCCCAGGGCTGTAAGAGGGGCAGGAGGAGCAGCTCCTGCACGAGAGACCCTGCCTTCTAACTGGGGAGGAAAAAAAACCATGTCCCCTTCCCTCCTGGCAGCGGACGCCGTGGCAGGGAGGCCAAGGCTCTTTAGGGAAGGGAGAGGACACAGCACCACGCGTCTGGCTGTGGCAGCTCTGCGTGGATCGCCTCCAGGCAGAGGCAGCTGGAGGGGTGGAACTGAGCTCCATGCAACCCCCCCCCCCCCCGTTAATGAGGCTTTAACTCTACGGGCAGGACCGCAGCCGGGCAGGACCGCAGCCACGCAGCTGCTCACTGGCACAGGGATTTACGCAGAAGGGCTCGCTGGTGAGCTGGGGTGCTGCCCGCGTGGCTGAGGATGGACGCAGGAACACGAGGGAACACGGACGTGTAAGGGCTGCCCAAACATCAACGCTGACGCAGCCACGCAGCAGAGCTTCAACGCGGACGCTCTACTCTGCACACAAGTTAAACCCAGAATTAAAGAACTGGTGGATCACAGAAACCTCATGACTGTAAAACGAGCACTCCAAAGCTAAGCTTCATAAAGCACTGAGGTCGCCAGCACTCGGCTGAGTGTCCCACGGCTAAGAGCACCCGACTATTTTCCATCACTGCCATTTTTAAAACCTTCTGAGCGTTTTTGCAGGGACCTTCAGAGAATTGGGATGAAAAGTTACTTCTTCTCAAGCCCTCTTCAATCTGCTCCTTAAAAGTTTCCAGAGGAGGGGGGAAGGAGCCTGCAGGTACAAATTAAAACTTCAGTACTAGATGGGTCAGTAACTCCCACGTACGTCTGTTGAGTTTATTCCTGAAGCTGCCGAGCTCTTCCCCCTTCACCCCTCAGGACATCGCGGCAGCCGAACCGGCAGCCGTGCAAGCTGCAGGGAGGGGAGCACTTGATGGGTTTTGCAGGCCCTGCAGCACCATTAGAGAAGCTGAGGAAAGGAATTGCCAGACGGATCAGAGCGATGGTCATTTAGTCTGGTGTTTCAGTCCCCGGCAGCAAGTGGGACCAGATGCTTCAAAGGAAGGTGTGAAATCTTCTTAATGGGCAATTATGGAATAATCTCCCTTCAAGGAAGTTTTTTTTCCAGCACATAGATGCACAGTGGCCAGTTTACGCCCAAAGAATGAATTCACAGGTTCTGAACAATGTTTACCCCACCTGACAAGAATAAGGACGTCCTGCATTTCATAAGTATCTCACAAGCCATTACTGAGCTGGTTGACTTCACACGTCCTAGCAAAGCGTGGCTCTGACACGTTTGTTAAATTGGTTTAAAATTCGACGCCTTGAATTCCACCAGCAGCTCCCTTGCTCTTGTAGCATAAGGCAGGGTAGGTGGGGAGGGGAAAAAAAAAAAAAAGCAAAGTGATCTTCTGCTGGATGGGGTGCCTGGATGAAAGGGGCAAGCACTGCTGAGGGCTTCCAACAGCTGCTAAGCAATGCAATGAGACAGCTCACAGCCCTCCACCGGCCAGGTGGAGATACGAGACTCCTCCAGGCTACAGAGGAGGGCATGTGCACTGGTTGGGAACTGGAAACTGCAGTACAGATCGCTCTTACTGTATAGGACGACTTGCTGGTGATCTCCAAAAGCTTCTGCTTTGCTCTTCGCTCAGACTCGCGAGCCTCCTGAAGGTCTTGCTTTAGCTGATCAGCCTCCTTCGCCCTGCAAAGAAAAACAGCAAATTGCAAATACCAGATTGAAGTTGAGAGGAATGCGAAGATGGAGAAGCAGGATTACAGTGTAGGTGCAGAATAGGTTGAGATTCATGCCACGACGAGACCTAAACTAAGAAATCATCTGAGCAAGGGAAACGTCAGAACCTCTGACACGTGGGATGTTTTAATTAGCACAAAAATCCAAGCCATAGAAGAGCAGCTGTGACATGGGCTCTGAGTGAGCCTGAGCGAGCAAGGCTGAGGGCTGGAGATGCCGAGATGCCAGAACAGGGAGAACAACTTCCAAAGTTAAGCTCAGACTTACAGCAGGAGAGGCAGTTTTCTGACCAGTAAGCCTCTACTAAGGGTTAGTTACTACAGTCAAAAAGGAAAAAGCACCCAAGACTGCTCAGCTTGCCTACTCGCAGGGCCCAACAATTTTCAAACTAGTATTTACCCTTGAGGCTCAAGGAACACCCCCGCAAGGAGAAAGCCAAAGGAAGGAAGGAAGCTTTCCCTGCTGGATTGAAATTTGAGTGGAGGCTTCACAAGACAGAGACCAAGGCAAGAAGAGATACACAAGGGCAGCGTTCGTCCAAGCAGAAGGGCTGACATGGAGCAAGCTCTCATGTGGAAAGGAGTAATCAGTTGGAAGGAAACAAGAGTGATCTTTTACTCGCTCGCTATCAAACACACCAAGGGACCTGGGCTCTGGCATCAAGAGGATGAAAACATCAGTTTTAACAAGAAGCAAGGACACCAGGAGCTAGGGAGACCTCAAGGCTAACCTGAAACAGAGACCTCGCGATGGGTAAGGAGAAGGAAAACTGAGAGGCAACTACGGGAACAGAGAGATAACAGCAAATGTAGATCTAACTTCCACAAAAGAAAACTTCCAAGTGTCATTAATGTTGTCAAATACTTTGGAGAAGGCAGTGGGTGTTTGCAGAAATCACCCAAAAGTAGAGCTGGCTTCTGCTGCTGCCGTCAGGGCGTGAGAGGTGCGGAAGGCAGAGTGCCAAGGACCACGGGACTTTCTCCCTCGCTAGCGCACGGCCCCCTTCCCTGCTGCTCTCACCACAGTATCTCGCCCAAAGAAGGCTTCAGAGAAGGGTATCCAGCTCTGATCCAGGGAAGGATCAGGGCCACCACTGCTCCACCAGCACCATTTCCTACTTGGGCAGAGCCCAGCTGTGGCAAACAGTGAGATGGAGAGAGAAATCAGCTGAGCCTTTCGCTGGGATACACACACAAGAGGCCAAGAGCTCATGGCAAACCGTTGGATGGACTAACTCAAGGCATGAGCCACTCTTTCAGCTAAGTCAGAAGGGGGTTGGAAAGCAAAGCAGAGGCAGCTGCAAGGTTGTACCCTCTGACCTCCTCTCCGACTCCTCCGCCATTTTCAGTGCCAACATCTCTGCCTCTAGCACCTTCTGTTCCATCAGTCGCTTCTCCTCCTCCGTCCGGATGGCCGTGGCTTTGATTCGCTGCATCTCCTGTTCGGCCTCAGCTGCTTTCTGAGCCAGGAGCTTGGCCTCCTCCTCCGTGATCTGAGCCTTCTCAGCCAGCAAGTCTGCTGTCTCTTCAGACCTCATCTGAGAATTAAGGCACAGTAAGCCATCAAGCGCACTGAATGTCTCCCCAAATGCGCTTACAACCCTTGGAGCAGGACCCGGAGCTGCTCCACATGGTCACCATGGCCCAGAGTCCCTCCCTCCCATGAAAGCCTGCAGCCTTCTGCAGCCAAGCCCTGGATGTGCCCAGGCTCTGTCCCAAATCATCCTCCTTTGTGCTCCTGCTGCAGCAGGCTAGGAGGATGAAATCAACTCCATCCACCCTCCTGATCGCTGTCCACCAGCAGCAGTTTGAGAATAGCCATAGGACAGTCACAGTGTGCTTCCTAAAATGCTTCAGCAGTGGAAAGAGTGAGGCACAGAAGGAACAGCTGCAGTGCCTCAGGAAACAACCTCCCAGAGACTTACCAGAGCCTCGTTGGCCATCGTTGCCTCTTCCTTTAACTGCAACAATCTTCTCTCCAGCTCGTCTCTTGTCCTCTCAGCCTCTTCTCTCATTTGCTTCTCTCGGGCCAGGCGTTGCCGTTCCATCTACAAAAAAGGGATCGAGGAAAGCGAGGAGAAATAACACACATTAGAAAGGCTTTCCATAGGATGAGAAAGGGTCACTACATGGAGGATAGAGCACTGCTGCCTCCTCTCTGCTTAGCAGCATGGGGAGCTTCACTAAACGGAGGTGATCTGTTCCACCCTGCTCCCTCGAAGAGTGCCGTTCCCAAGACAATCCCCTATCCTCTGATCAGGCTGTTACCCACAGCACTGCCCAGAGGTGATTATGGCCCCAGACAGTACCCTCCTGCACTGACTCACAGAGAGGACTCAGACAAGTAGGGTCCCAAGAGCTCCAGCTATGCCTGGAGTTTCTTACGGCAAGCTGAACAGACGGCAAGACTGGGCTTAAGGGCAGTCTGAGGGCACCTTCAAAATATCAAATATAGACACCCTGCAAAGCAGGAGTTTGAAGGACGTGGATAGCTGCTACTTTTGATCAGATATCTAAGCCAGCATGCTGGAAACTTCCCTTCCACTCATGTACAGGGGAGGTTACAAGAAGCACGACCACCTCCATCAGTTCCTAGACACAATAAACTCTCTCCCTCTGCAGGAAATAGCAATGCTTCCCCAGGAGGGGAAGATCCAAGCTATGCTGAGACAACCCACCAGAATCTGCCACCTCTTCCCAGAAGATGCTGAAAGTGTTGTGCAGACAGACCGTGCTGGAAAACTGCCTCTCTGCTAGCCAAGCACACAAAGGGAGCCATCGGGCTAATTAACACGCCGAGTTTAAGCACTTCAGTACGACAGAGGTGGGTGCTTCATAAATATCCACACTGCAGCAAGGACTCGCAGCATTGCACAGGCCACCTGCTGCGTTTAATAAGGGAAATAAGTGTGACAAGACACATTTCTCCACTCCTTGGACACCAACTGTGTTCTGAAAGCGGGATGCCCACGGCTCTAACGGCTCTGCTTCCTTCTCTTAAAGGTTCCCCTCATTAATTATCATTACGATCTGCATCCCACTCAGGACTTCCATTAACGAGAATTCCCGGTATAAAAGGACTATCTGGAACCAGTTAACAACTGTGGATCCTGGGGAGGGAGGAGACAGCAGGCAAGACAGCACGGTGGCTAGCTCGGGAGAGGGCAGCCAAGCCAAGCAGAAGCCTGACCTTTCCTGTAGAGCACAAGAGCTCTGGATTCAAGAGCTCCTGCGAAGCGATAAGCTTTTGCTCACTCTCAGTGCCCTCACCTCTCCCAGCAGCCCGACTAAGCGCAGGATCTCAGGTCTTGCTGGCGTTATTTGAACGCATCAAAAACTCGAGGATGGATCGCAGGTATGTTCGAACGATCTTACACTGCCGTCCAAGAGAACACCTGTCACTCCAGCCAGCGAGTCGGCTTTGTCGGAGGCCCATCTCAAGTGTATGTACACCAACGCACGCAGCATGGGAAATAAACAGGATGAGCTAGAGATGCGTGTACATGAGCAGGGCTACGACCTTATTGGCATCACGGAGACGTGGTGGGACGACTCCTATGACTGGAGTGTCAACATGGAGGGGTATAAGCTTTTTAGAAAGGACAGGAAGGGGAGACGAGGAGGGGGTGTCGCTCTCTACGTCAGCAACCGGCTGGAGTGCGTGGAGCTTCGCCTGGGGTCGGTGGACGAGCTGACAGAGAGCTTATGGGTCAAGATTAGAGGACGGGGACGGATAGGGGATGTTACGGTAGGAGTCTGTTACAGGCCACCTGGCCAGGAGGACAGAGCAGATGAGGCGCTTTATAGCCAGATAGGAGCAGCCTCGCGGTCACAAGCCCTGGTCCTCATGGGGGACTTCAACCACCCTGACATCTGTTGGAGAGACAATACGGCAGGGCACAGGCAGTCCAGGAGGTTCCTGGAATGCGTGGATGACAACTTCCTCCTGCAGGTGATAGAGGAGCCGACAAGGAGGGGTGCCATGCTTGACCTTGTGCTCACCAACAGGGAGGGACTGGTGGGCGATGTGAAACTTAAGGATAGCCTTGGCTGCAGTGACCACGACACAGTGGAGTTCAAGATCCATGGGGCAGCAAGGAAACCATTCAGCAAGCTCTGTACCCTAGACTTCAAGAAGGCGGACTTCGGCCTCTTGAAGCACCTGATGGGCAAAGTGCCGTGGGAGGCGGCCCTGGAGGGACAAGGGGCCCAGGAAAGTTGGTCCACATTCAAGGAGCACCTTCTCCAAGCTCAGCAGAGGTGCATCCCGACGAAGAACAAGTCGGGCAAAAAGACCAGGAGGCCGGCGTGGATGAGCAAGGAGCTCCTGGACCAACTGAAAATGAAGAGGTTAGCCTACAGAGGGTGGAAGCGGAGACAGATAGCCTGGGAGGAATACAGAGAAGCTGTAAGAGTGACCAGGGATCAAGTGAGGAAGGCTAAAGCCCTAAAGGAATTGAATTTGGCAAGGGATATAAAAAGCAACAAGAAATGCTTCTATAGGTATGTAGGGGACAAAAGGAAGTCCAAGGAGAACATAGGCCCCCTCCGGAAGGATACTGGTGCTCTGGTTACCCGGGACATAGAGAAGGCTGAGGTACTCAATGAATTTTTTGCCTCAGTCTTCACTGGTAAAGCCTCTTGTCTTACCACCCAAGCTGTGGAAAGAACTAGCAGGGACTGTGAGGATGAACCACCGCCCACTGTACTTGAAGACCAGGTTCGAGAACATCTGAGGAACTTGAAGGTGCACAAGTCCATGGGACCTGATGAGATCCATCCGCGGGTCCTGAAGGAACTGGCGGATGAAGTTGCCAAGCCACTGGCTATTGTATTCGAGAAGTCGTGGCGGTCTGGCGAGGTCCCCGATGACTGGAAGAGAGGGAACATAACCCCCATTTTTAAAAAGGGGAACAAGGAGGACCCGGGCAACTACAGACCGGTCAGCCTCACCTCTGTGCCTGGCAAGGTCATGGAGCAGATTCTCCTGGGAACCATGCTAAGGCACATGGAGAGCAAGGAGGTGGTGGGTGACAGCCAACATGGCTTCACCAAAGGCAGATCGTGCCTGACCAACTTGGTGGCCTTTTACGATGGGGTGACAACATCGGTGGACAAGGGTCGACCAACGGATGTCATCTACTTGGACTTGTGCAAAGCTTTTGACACTGTCCCGCACGACATTCTTCTCTCTAAACTAGAGAGTCATGGGTTTGATGGATGGACCACTCGGTGGATAAGGAATTGGCTCAATGGCCGCACTCAGAGAGTAGTGGTCAACGGCTCAATGTCCAAGTGGAGACCGGTCACGAGTGGCGTCCCTCAGGGGTCCGTGTTGGGCCCGGCCCTCTTCAACATCTTTGTCGGTGACGTGGACAGTGGCATGGAGTGCACCCTCAGCAAGTTCGCCGATGACACCAAGCTGTGTGGTGCCGTCGACACGCTGGAAGGGAGGGATGCCATCCAGAGGGACCTCGACAGGCTGGAGAGGTGGGCCCGTACCAACCTCATGAAGTTTAACCAGGCCAAATGCAAGGTCCTACATCTGGGTCGTGGCAATCCCAGGCATAAATACAGACTGGGTGGTGAATGGATCGACAGCAGCCCTGAGGAGAAGGACTTGGGAGTACTGGTGGACGAGAAGCTCAATATGAGCCGGCAATGTGCTCTTGCGGCCCAGAAGGCCAACCACGTCCTGGGCTGCATCAAGAGGAGCGTGGCCAGCAGGTCGAGGGAGGTGATTCTCCCCCTCTACTCTGCCCTCGTGAGACCTCACTTGGAGTACTGCGTCCAGTTCTGGAGTCCCCAACATAAGAAGGACATGGACCAGTTGGAGAGGGTCCAGAGGAGGGCCACGAAGATGATAAGAGGGCTGGAGCACCTTTCCTATGAGGACAGGCTGAAAGAGTTGGGGCTGTTCAGCCTGGAGAAGAGGAGGCTCCGGGGTGACCTTATAGCGGTCTTCCAGTACCTCAAGGGGGCCTACAGGAAAGATGGGGAGAGGCTGTTCAGGAGGGCCAGTTATGATAGGACAAGGGGTAACGGTTTTAAAATAGAGGGAGGTAGGTTCAGGTTGGATATTAGGAAAAAATTTTTTACCATGAGAGTGGTAGAACACTGGAACAGGTTGCCCAGAGAGGTGGTGGATGCTCCATCCCTGGAGACGTTCAAGGCCAGGTTGGACAAGGCCCTGAGCAACCTGATCTAGTTGGAGATATCCCTGTTCCTTGCAGGGGGGTTGGACTAGATGACCTTTGAAGGTCCCTTCCAGCCCTAACCATTCTATGATTCTATGATTCTATGAAAACTCAAAAGGTTGTAAAACCTGTCCCTGAAGCCACCAGCACTTGGACACCATGCTGCTCCTTCCAAGGAGGAACTTTTGCTCCACTAATGCCATCTCCTTACTGACCAGAGGAACGCCATGGGAAGCAAGAAACACCCCCTTCCCCAGAGGAGCTGGCCTGGTTACCCTTGTAGTGGCTCATGTCCTGTCCTCTCCTGCAGCCCCACAAGCTAGAGGAAGGAGAACTGCTTCAGGATGTGCCTGCGAGACAAGCCACATCACACCTCTGTGTCAGCTAAGCACCTCAACACCATGTCCAGCACCTTGCAGGCACCTCTGTGGACATGCTCGAATCCATTAAGCTCAGCAGTCCCTTGAGCATAAGACCCTCCTGGGCGCAAGCGACTCCTTTGGTTTCTTCTGCTGCTATCTAGCAGCTCTATGGCAAAAGGGACATTTGTATTCTAAGCACCGGTACTCGGATTAGCTGTGTGGGTTTCAGTGAGTAGAAAAGGTCTACGAGCAGAAAACAATGATTCATACAATCCAATTTGCTGATATATGCTCATCGGCTACACGCTGCTGCCTCCAAAGAGCCGTTTTCGTCGCCCGGGCTGACCTGCGGCAGACGAAGGAGGCCAGCTCCGAATTAGCATGCAGGCTGCACACCCCGAAACCTCGGCGTGCATTCCATCACCATGTAATTAGAAAATGAGGCGAAGAACTACGGCAAAGCACAGCTCCCCCTCAGCCCCTGCTTTTAATTACAAGCAACTACCCCAACATGCTACATCTTTCCAGCTACGGAGCCCAGGTGTGAACTGAGGCAGGGAAGATGCACACACACACTTGTGGGACACCTGGATCAGCTCTTCCCTCCCATCCTCCCAGTTTTGTTCCAGAGAGCTGGACTGGGGCTGCCAGGCTGCCATCAACCAACAGAGCCAAGCTGAGAATGACTGGTGAGATGGGAGCAGGCTACTAAAAAGTAACGTTCGGCTGGACCTTCCCCCAAAGCTGCTCCATGTGCTTGAGGTCATTCTGGAGACTGCTCCCTCCCAAGTCCATTTGCATTTCTGATTTTGGCTCACAATCTAGTTATATGAGATGTCTCTCACCTGCTTTCTGGCTTTCTCCTCCCTGGCCTGTGCCTTCATCTGCTGGACCTCCAAGGAGTCTGCCTTTCTCCTCCTCATGAAGAGGTCGTGGTTTCCAATACACAGCTGAAGAATCTATTCCAGTCAAGGGTGAAGAGTGGAGAGAAACAGCTGTACACATGATGACGACGAGGCGGTTTGTATTCTTGACACACAAAACCACTAGAACTGCTTTGGTTTAGTGCTTGTAAGCAGTTCCACCCGCTGATCTCAAACCCCATGAGCTCTCGTACCCATGTGAGGGGCAGAGAGCCAAGGCACAGCCTAAGTCCCATAACAAACACCAGGTCCTTGGCCATCAGCTCTTTGCAGAGACCAATCTTCTGTTTTCTGTGCAGCCAGCACAGCACAGTTCTGGCAAGTTTTATACCAGCCTCAAAAAGGTCAACATGAAACAAACTCCAACCGATTCCCTGGTTCTCACTGTCCACTTTCTTTAGTTTCAAGAACTTGCACCTTCTCCCAACTGCATGTTTAAAGCATTGAGATTAAAAGAAAGATGGAAAACCCCTTTCCATCTTGGACAAGACTCCACACAAACAGGAGGCTTATAAAAAACTTCCTTGGACATCTTCAGATGCCTGTGCTAAAGGGTTTTGAGCACCAACGTGGTTTCCCATGGTACTCGAGGAAGACAAGGAAGGTGGCAATACTAGAGGAGGGTTAGCAAAGGTACACAGAAGAATGAAAGCTCTTTTCAGCAATAAAAGCAGGTTTCTAAATTCAGATTCTTTTCTAAAGGACTGATTCACATGCCCATCTTCCATTTCACAAGTCCCAAATGACTTCTCTGGAGTCAGAGGAGCTACAACACTATGAACCTGGGTGCGGTGAATGAGGCCGCTGTCGGGAAGCTCCACTTCCCTATGGTACATGAAGTACAGGACAGCCTAAAGCCAGGACAGCGCAGTTCTCCTCCCTCTCTTAGACAGACAGGAAAAATATCCCCTTCTGCAGGGCCCTCGTGCAACTCAACACGGTGCACAGCTACTACAGAATCCGGATCAAAGCTCCTCCAGAACACGAGCTAAAGCTGGTCTTTAACACGGATTCTGAACAGAACAGCTCAAAGTAGCCCCTTCCACCCCTGCACAAGGAGAGCGTCCTCAGAGGGGATCAGCCTAGGAAAAAGTCAGGGCTGCGACTCTGATAACAGTGCGTCCCAAAACAGGGAGAATCTATGTCATGGGGCAGAATAGAAAGGATCCACAGAAGAAAAGAGGATCTGGAGCAAAGATGGGGTGACGAGAAAGTTTTACTTACTTAGTGCTTCCATCATGCAGGTCAGCTGTAACCCGAGAGCTCAGAAAGGGAGCACAAAAACAGGAGAGGGGGAAGAGGTTCTGTGAAGGAGCTGGACTTGATCTTCCCCATTCTCTTCTACAGGCTACGACCGAGTCGTAACTGCTACACCAAATTGCATCTACAGCCCAGCCAGGCCAGCACGCTCCCTCCGACTGCTCCAAGGAAAAGCCCCGAAAGAACACCGTCTCGTACTGCCTGCAGATACTACTGCTGCAGGCAATAAAAATTACTCTGTCTGTAGACTTACCAGCTTATTCACACGCAGCTTTGATGAATTGAATTTAAAAACATCGATCTTTTTGTCCAATGGCTTAATCGTAAACTGAAAAGGAAAAAATAAAGAGGGAGAGAGTTATCAGAGAGCGGTGCATTCAATAAAAACGCAGCTATAAAAGTCTTACTGAAAGCTTTGGCTCAGAGGAGGTCAGCAGTGTCAGACAAACAAGGCTGAGAGCTGTCCCCGTGGCTTTTAGCCAAGCAAGAGAACCAGTATCAAAACCAACCAAGGAGACAACTGTTCCTGTGGTCAGAAAAACCCGAGTGCCACACGGAAGCAATGAGAGTGCTGTCCACCTACAGACCACAATGCCCAATGGTTGGTGTCCTCTGCACAGCACCTTGCAGAGGGCAGAAACAGCTCAGCACCTCCCGAGGCAAGATCCTGCTCTCCTGGCAGCTGCAGTAAACAGAGAAGGTACAGCAGAAACTCATGACACTTCTGAAGGGAGGAAGAACCAGCTCTGCTGCTCGATGGATGGGCAGGTTTGCATTAGGAACACAGCAACAGGAGCTGCTGCCCTTCCCGTTGACACCTCCACTCGCGAGGGCTCCCCAAAAGGAGTTTCCAGGCGTTTTGCCCTCCAGAAGTCAGCCGTGTCACAAGACTGCTCTGCAATTCAAAATATTATTCCCTCGCTCTAACTCATATTCACTCTCCACGTGTCAACTGAACAGCTCTAACCACATCCTGGCTTTACCCTCTCCAAACAGCTTTCCCACATCGGGTCTCTCAAGAGGATATAGGTGGCATCGCCAGACTCGAGAGATTCAGTAATACAGCCCCTGGATAGACAGAGGACTCTGAACTAACAAAAGGATACTTGGAGAGATGGAGTGCTCCGCAACACCGCATTTTTCAGAAGGCATGCATATGTTCCATCACTCCCCCACACACTACAAAAATAACTGGCTGAAGAGATAGCGCCGGAGCAGGCAGTCTGTGTCCATTAAAGTGGGTCTATTTGTCAATACATTGCACTGCCTGAAAAGGGCTCGGCAGAACTCGCCCTGGCACTGTTTTGTTTTGTCAGTTGAAGTGCCAATCTTTTAAGACTTTCACACAGGCGGACGTGCGTGAACGTCCCTGCTCCGGCAGAACCCCCACCACTCACTGAAAGTAACAGCAGAAATATGCCAGGAGAGGAACTTCAGTTCCATGTAAACAGTCAAGCTTTGTTACGACGGATTAAACCCCTCCGTTGTGTCGACGTAGCTGTCATATCCAGCTATTAAGCCTGTTTACCATCACGTCAGGTCTACTTGTGGTCATCTCATTACACAGATGATTGACCTGATGGGAGGTGGCAGTCCTTTCCCCCAAGAGAAAGCTCTGTTACTGCCTTGTGTCAAGGTCTGGTTACGGAGGCTTCAATCCCCAGCTTTCCGAGGCCGTGCCCGATCAGACAGCTTCCGCCACGCTCATCTGTCACGGGCAGGAAAGCCTTCGAAAGTCACCAAGTGCTGGGCTGCTTTGTAGAATTGTGACACTCTTTATTTTTAAGGAGTAAAACAAGTGAAGAGAATTCCAGCACGGCCTTACTACTTATAAAA
This sequence comes from Tauraco erythrolophus, assembly GCF_009769465.1. Taxonomy (NCBI): domain Eukaryota; kingdom Metazoa; phylum Chordata; class Aves; order Musophagiformes; family Musophagidae; genus Tauraco; species Tauraco erythrolophus. Next base: position 1,932,758 of record NC_141483.1, read on the forward strand.
CTTCACAAGACATGTAATAAATGCAGCTGATGAGAAACCTTTAGCTTTCACCCTGATCAATAGCATGGTTTTAATTAAGGAGTTAATTTTCTTCCTTACCATGAAGGCACAGCTGGTTGTCTTTGAGCAGCTCTCACAGACTGAAAATTGAGCAGATCGGTTTCCCCTCCGCAGCCAATTTCACTGCTATTCTCAACCAGGTTTGGTGGCCAACAATTTGGAAGATTCCTATTTACGCTCTGGATTTAATAAATATCTGTCCAATAGCGGGCTTAAATTACTCAGCTTCCTAAAAAGATTCCAGCTGTTATGCCAAGCCTGGCAGCCTGAAAATTTAAGATGATGTAATGATATGGCAAGACACAAGAGTTGTTCTCACCAGGAATACATCTCACTGTATTTCGTAACACAGTATATATACACTACTGTAATATATACAGTAAAGCAGAGATCTCAACTCCTGAACTTTGATATTTGGGCTCAGCACATCAACAGCAATTTTCTCTTTTTGAAAAAATTACAGAAAGGGTTTGAACTCTAAAATCAAACAGGAGAATAGCTCCCAGTTGACCTCCTGAACGCCCACTCCTGGAAGGTTTCAGAACAGCTTGGAATTAAGGCTTCAATTGCAGAAGCTGAGCTGCTCTTAGCTAAGCTGGTGACAGCCAAGGAGAGCAGACAGAGAAGCTAAGAGAAATAATTTTAAATCGTAATGTGTTCTAACTGCTCTCAGGGAAGAGGGGAGATGCATCCATACCTCTTTATCGCTGTACGAGATATTCCGGATCTCGTTCCACGGAAAGGAGATTTTAGGAGTCAACCTGTTGTCTGGGTCATAAATGTGAAGACCCAAGGCGTCAACTCCAAGGAGCAGCTCGGTGCCCTTTTTATTCTACGGGAGGAAAGAAAAGAGCAGAAAACCCTTTTATTCCACTCAGAGGGTCTGACATGAGCCATGGCTGGCTTCACCAACCAGCCCTGCGCAGTGACCCACCAACAATGAGAATTAAAAGAGCTTCTGCCTCCCCGGCCGCCAGCAGCGAAGCACGCTGCAGCAGGGACTCTCACCTACCCACTGCAGCCATCTCCCAGGTCTGCAGGCTCACCAGGGCTCCACTCATCCCCTTTCACAGCAACACAAAAGATGAAGACGCACACAGGAGCTACGCCGGCAAGAAAACATGACCCACAACCTACACTCACCCTAATTGCAAAATAGTTCACTCCGTACATCTCCAAATCTTGAGCTATCTTCAAATACTCCATTTCAGCTTCATCTCTGTCAGACAAAAAGAGGCCAGCGTTACGATGTGCGGTAGGATCAGCGGGGGGGATGGCTGCTCTTCCTGATCCTAAGCACACACAAGGCTCTAAAGCCCAGACTGTCTCTATCGCACAGGTCAAGCCCGTCTTTGCTGGCAGGATCAATAAAGTCCAACAGCAAATCCCACTCTGCAGCTTGCCAGCATCTTAACGGCCACGACGCCTGCCTAGCGAGACGCAGCACTTTCAAGCCATGCTTTGTCCACCTCCCAGTCCCCTAGGCGTATGCAGGAAATTCCTGCCCCTGTTTCGGATCCATCTGACTTTAGGCTTATCCCCCACTTGGGTGTATTTTACCAGCCGAGGCAGCAATACACCTCATCAGTCTGAAGCCCCACTTCTTTTCCTGGCCCAAAAGGCACCCTGATCCCCTGGGCAGGCCCTGCCTCCCTGTCCCTTGGCAGGTGGTCCCTCACTGAGCATCGCTCCTAAATCTCTAGGACCCCACCAGTGACCAGGGGACAGTGGGGCACATGCAGAGCAAAGAAAGCCCTTTGCCTTTCACGAGCCTGCTACAGAGGTGTGCTGGATCAACCCTGCTGTCAGCAGAGCTCATCCATCACCTGCCCAGGCTCCTCAAACCCTGGTGACTCTTCAGGCAAGGGGACCGATCACTCCAGCACCTGCTTACCTCGCTCTGCCTCGGTGCTCTGCGTACCAAGCCGTTATCCTTTCCTCCCACATCTCTGGAGTCATCTGGTACAGGTTTATTACCTGAGATACAGGAAAAGGCAGAGACCAGGTCATGCTGCCGCTCTTGTCACAGCCTCCTTAGCCAGCAGACAAGCCAGAAACACCCCAGCCCCAAGCAACCCCTCCCCAGGCAACTCTCATCAGGTCATGCTCAGCCCCACGATCACCCAGCACTCGCTCAACCCTCCCAAACGTGCAGCACAGGCAAGCTGTCCCCAGGCCATCACGAGGAGATGCAGGTGGGATGAAACAGCAAAAAGAAAGAAAATGTTTGCTTCTGGTTTTATTAAAATATGACAGAGATTGAACTCTCCTCCCTCAATACATCTTTTTGGATGGACTGCCTTGGTAAGGAAGCCCAAGGAGAGCAAAGGAGGGTGCACCCCGCAGCCAGTCCCACAGAGACCCTCTCTGCAAAGAGCTGTTTCACATGAAACACAACCAGACTTGGAAACCTACTCCTGTGCTCGGCTGAGCTCCTTACCCGCTTTGGAAGCAGCTCCTCTTGCGCCAAGAAGCCTCGCTTGTGGACGTTGGGGTCGTAATCGCCGTACTGGAAAGAAGCACAGACATCATGTCCACCCTGCGTTAGCAACACGGGCAAGTAAAACTCTTCACCCTTACACCTCCACCCCTCCGGGAGACAGCGAACGCAGACTGCTTACACCCTTCATGCTACAACCTGTTAGAGCAGAGAACATATGCTGCTCAGTAAATTTAAATAACCCTGTTTCCTTTGTCATTTGATTGCTAATAGAAACTAACATCCTCCTTCTACTCATGTAGAAGAGATGGAACAGAACAAAACTTCCCACCACCAGCTGACGGCCACCATCCATCCACCAGTTGGACTCGATGATCCTTGCAGTTCCCTTCCAACTGAACAACTCTGTTCTGCTCTAATTACCGTGCCCAGAAAACACTTCCTCCAATGCAGGGAAAGACTCACTCTACAGCTGAGAGGTCCTTGCTGTCCCACCAATAGTGGGACAGGGAGTCGAGATATGGACAAAGACCTGTCCCCAAAGACTGATGGACACCAGTGACCCAGGTGAGGCAGACGGCAGTTTCTCTGTTGCTGCTCACTACCCTAATGAACAAATATCAAAAAAAATTACAGGAGTTTGCCAGTCTCCTCTCAGGCAGGTGCCTGCTTTTCTGCTAGAGGGTCTGTTGCTCAACTGGGTCATGGAATCCAATTCGGATTTGTTAAGTGCATCCAGTAATTACCAGTATTTGTTTAGATTTACATCTTTTTGAGCAGCATACAAAGGGACTGAGAAATAAACCTGCTTATTAACAGATTGAAAAGCCAAGTGTCCCTGCAGTGCAGGTGAAAATGAATTTACCTCCCGTACGGCTTAAGAGGGCAGGAAACCGCCAGAAAGCAGCGCCTCAAATAACCCAGCAAGTTCAGGAGAAGAGGACGACGGATGTGAGGCACGTACACGGAACGCTGCGATTTCCCTTCGCCCGGCAAACAGGACTTCTGCAGTGCCATCACCCGGTTCCACAAGACGTGGGGACGTTTGCTCAAGTCACTCATTTTGCAAGGGAGACGGCCCTTCCCTCCCTGCTTTCCTGAAGAACCTCAGCTCAGGAAGTACAAAACGGCGACGATTTTTAAAACCAAGACCAAGACACACACGGTGGTCACGTAATACATCAAGAAGCTTTCCACATCAGCCTCCTTTTAATGCTGGCACCGTCACGTCGTACACCGAAACCAGAGCTCAGCATCAAAAGTCTACACGTACATCCTCCCCGCAGCCCAGCAAACATTTCATAGATGACAAGCGGGGATTAAAGACGCAAATATTGATCTGGAGCCAATGCAGATGCGAAGGAAGCACGCAACGAGCAACACTGACTCAGACTTCAATTAATATAACAAAACCGCCGCGGATTTCATTCGGGAGAGCGCTGAGCAGCGGCAACTGTCTGTCTTCCAAGGTCTACAGATGCTTGGAGCTCCTCAGAAAGCAGCGCATTGCAGGTACACGTCCCTTGAACCCACATCAAAAGGGAACAGCAATAAAAACGTGGCACTGGCAAAGGAAACAACTCCAATAACCTTGGAGAGGCAGAAAACAAATCATTTTTAGGTGATGAAAATGATAGTAAATAGGATTAATGCGATTATTTTCTGTTGTGATCTACTGTGGAGATCCAAGGCTAAGCATGGATTATGCGATTTTCATGTGGTGAAAAACATGGTCATGTCCCAAAGGAACATTCGTACTCAGAGGGAGTCTGGGTGAGAACGTTAATTATTCACAAGTCAAAAATCAACAACTGGCTTAAGTATTGCAGTATATGTTGGCTCAAATGATTCGGCAAACATACTTTTAAAGACCAGTTCAATTAAATTATTATTTCTAAACTGTCAGGGAATTTCAGCTCCTGTTAATTGAACTGTATGATTAATATTCATGGTTACACATGGAAATTGCCTTTTCTTCATTCATACACCTGGCTCACATCGTCCTGGATAAACACAGGCACGTTGAGCTTCAAACTGTTAACACCAAGTATTGTTGGTTTTGGGGGAAAAAAAAAAAAAAATAAAAATAAAAGAGCCCTTTGGTAGCGCTACAAGATGTGACGTGCCGAGAGGGCTGCAGCACGGCAGCGATCTGCATTTCAGGCGCAAGAAATGGAAGAACCTCCTGGACGTTACCATTTATTTTCTGCTGGGACGCAATTTTTCAGTAGATCCCCCGTCTCTCGCGGCTATTTAAAACCTGAACCGCCTCCAACATCTGAAAGCAGCGTGGGTGGTTTGAACGCAGGGCTAGAGGGGAAAGCACGTAGTAATTCCCCAAACGAAGACGGCGACATCGAAATAAATAAGCTTTCCTTTTTACGGCCCACGCGCTCACGCCGTTATCGTGGGTAGGTGTGCGACGGCAGCACAAACCAACCTGGCTGTCAATCAAACAGCTGCAAACACACCACTATGTCAGGTTATTATGCTCCTAATAAAGCAAATCAGCACATTATTAGCGAAATTACTGTGCTCAGTGGCTGCTTTCTTGTCCAGAAAGGACATTATTATCCTATTTAACTGGAAGGAGATGACCTGCAACATCTTTCTTCCCAGACGTGCTTTCAGCCTTCTCCTTTGCAGGGAAAAAAAAAAGCAGAAGAAGGGGAAATCCTGCCTGGAGGAGCAGCAAGGAAAAGCGATGTCTGATACAAATATGAAAGCACATTAGCAAAGATCAGGAAAGGCTTTCCTCTTCCACCTTCTCGCAATCTCTGTGCAGAATCAAGACGTGCAAGGTCAGGAGAACAGCTCTGACTCCGGCTGACCTCCTCCAGACGACCGAGCGTCGAGCACGTTGAGCGCGCTACTGAGCGCAAGGTCAGCGGCTGCGCTGCAAGAAGAGAAAGGGGACGACGGCACGACAGTCCTGTACCCAATTACAGCCTGTTCCCGATCCGGCGTGCAGACGCCGTCACGGCCAAGAGTTAACTGTGCTCAATATTTACCCAATGGTTTATTCATTTCAGCAACAGGAGGAGTCATCCCCTATGTATCCTCAGCTCAGCAGGTCAACGGAGAAAAAGCCGAGTAAGTGTTTACTCATGCACTCTAATAAGAGTGATGGATGTTTCACACAAATAGAAACATTTCTAAAAGCAGCTCATGTGTCCCTGGCGGATGAGCCTCTCAAACAAAATATGGTTTCATCAATATTCCCACTATGAGGAGAAAATATCTTTTTTCTAGTAAAATCAAACATTCATCATCAAAGAACACCGCTGCATTCAGACAAACCGGGTACGGACTACAGGGTTACGAGGAAGATTATACAGTAATCCAGAAAAAGCCATGGTGAAACACCAAGGACTGGATTGTTTCCAACCAGCCCAGATCAGGCCCTCTCTGGAGGCAACAGAGCCAAATCCCCCTCTGGCATTGCCAGCTGAGGTGGTCTCCCAGGCCGGAGAGCTACCCTGCTGCTTCTGAAACCGCTCAACAGTCGTGCTCCTCAAGGACAGACAGAGAGGCCAGGCCAGGCCCAGGGCATGGCCACCTGCCTGCGGTCCTGCAAGCCAACACGCCCCCCTAAATCGCATCCGGAGAGCCAGAACCGACTACGACTACGAGGCTACGGCGGTAACGTGGCTGGGCTGCCATCGGACTCCAGTCACTCTGCTTCTTTTCCAACATAAACTGGAGATTAGCTGGAAGACTTGTTAATTGAGCAGCAGTACATGTTATGTGTATACAGGGACAAATTACTTCCTCTTCTGCAAGAGCATCCCCACTTCTGAACCTCGGGCTGCTCCCTCTACCCAAGGAGTCCCTCTGCTGTGGGCTGCTGCAAGCTGTCCAAGGCTGCGTGCTCCAGACTGGCAAGCAGCGATAAATAATAACAGCTTAAATAAGCCCTCAGCAAAACACAACTGACTCTGGCTCTAGAGCTTAATTCAGCCGAGGAACGAGGGGAACTTAATGACCATTGAGTTCTTCCTCTGTCTACTAAGGCCAAACACCCAAGATCAAACCCAAGGTAAAGGGAGAAGCCAGGAAGAGCCCATTGACACTGCAATAACATCTACGTGCCAAGCTGTAGCCCTCAAAATAGAGGAGTTATCACGATGACAAGTATTCTGGGGAAGCAGCGGAGCTGTGAGTCCCGCCATTGGTTTGCCTCTGGCTACAACGGCAGGAGCAGGGAGGAGATCCAAAAAAGCACGGGCTCAGGGAATTCACCTGCTCCAGTAGGAAGCCACACTCGAGCAGGCACTGCAGCTCGTAAGCTGAGCGCTTGTTAAAGAGTCCTGGAAAGAGAAAGCAAAAGTCTGTCCAAGGTGTGAAGGCAGCCAGGAACCGGCAGTGCAGAGAAGGCAATATTGCTCGCGTAGTCCCCTCGCTTCCCAAGTTTTAACAACTTTCCCTGTCTTCCTCGGGAAGCAGGTATATCACAAAGCGCCTCCCTCCCCAGGAGCAACGTTAACCCTCCGCCAACATCCGCAAGCCCCTGGAGAATCCCCCTGTGCCTACCTTGGCTTGGACGGCGTACGAGGCCAGCAGGACAGAAGCTTCAGGGGGACAGTAGATCTTCTCATCCAAAATCTGCTTCTTCACCTGCACACAGCAGTAAAGGACACAAAACACACGTTGAGCAGAGCAGTGCAAAGCATGACTGTCACAGCAGATGGCTGCAGTTTGTTTTAACTCGAGCTGTCAACCACACAGTTAACAATTTTCCTAACACTAATTACAGTTCGGGCCCAGGAAGTCTCTGGTGGCTCGAGAGGGAAGGCTTTCACAGGCCACCTTTTGCAGACAGGTTTGTGAGAAGAGCTAAATTTATAAGTGGAAAAATGACAGAATCCATATCCCATTGCTAAAGGCAAGGGAGAGAAAAAAAGCCTTGCGTGTAAACACCGAGATAAAACCTCTTAAGGCATAAGCTATGGATTGCTACGACGTCTATAGACAGCGCTAAATTAAAAAAAGAAGTTTGCAGCCGAGTCTCTGAGCACAGGAAGGTTTTGCTCTGGGATATCCAGGCCTCATTATGAGTCAGTGCTCACCTGCGCTCCAGGCTAATTCCTCCAACGCCTCCAAGGAGAGCTGCGGGTCACCTCGTGGCAGTGCTTTTAGCAGCAGGCAAAGCCCTGCGCGCACTCCCAGGAGAGCCAACGTGCAGTTCCCCAAAGCCACAGCTTTACGTTTCCTGGCTGCTGTGCATTAAAAAATTAAACCTGTCATGTTCGATATTTTTTGGGTTTGCACACTTAATTTTCCTGAATAAAGATAGAAAAAAAAAGCATACTACTTCCCGGGAGACTTAAATGGATTGTCGCAGAGATGCAGTAACATCAATTTGAATTTATAACATGCTTTTGAGTCCTCCAAGTTGGTTACAACATAATCACAGAAGATATTCTCCTGCACTAAGATAAAAACAGGGGAGTTCGTAAGCTTATGTGTGTTCCTGTTTCCCATATGCGTTACAGGAGCCCAGGCTCCTCTTGTCATCAGAAATTCTATCAGAAAAGTCACGGTCTGCATTTGTAAAATGCAGCTTTAACTGCTTTTTCTCCTGGATTTTCCTTTTCAAAGACGCCAACGGCGTTTTCCCTCATCAAGGGTAAAAAGTCCATGGCAAATCGAACATTTAAAAATAGCCCTAAGGAGACACTAGTGCACAAGACAGACCTTGGAAATTAACAGCAACATTTTGCATTTAGAAGTCCTTTAGCTCTGAAGAACAAAGATGAACTTTGGAAGAGCGAGGGGTACCAAGAAGCTGGTGAGCTCACTCTGATACCTGTTTGAGAGGTCAGGGCACAACCAAGTCTACCATGGCATTCCCAAGAGCATCCAAATCCAGGTTGCCTCTGCTTCGGTGTAACAAAACATAAGAATGGGTGTCTTTTTTTATTTGTATCATTTATTTATGTTAGAAACTTCAACAGCTGAAACACCCCCATAGCACCTAGGGGTCTGACTAGGACCACTCTGCTCCCTGCAACAGTAGTTGGCACAACCCTTTGTCAGAAATAGTTTCAGAAAATCGATCTTGTCTGAAAGAGAGCTCCTGGGAGAGAAGCACTTCACCACCAGCCATGCAGCGCTGCTACAGCAACATCAGCTGAGCTGATTTCTCAGGACGCAAAGTTTTGAAGCGCACTTTATACATAAAAAAGAAAAAAGCCTGAAGATGTGTTCACCAGTTTCCGAATGCTTAACGTAAGGGCAGGAGTTACTGGGGCAGGTGGGACCGTGAGGTTTCCCCTTTCCTTTGCTTTTGCCATCAGTCTCCGACGGAGCTGTGCTTCTGGGATTTTTCTTCTGCTCCAGTTATTCGACGGCTGTTTTGCGAAGAGGTGACCATCGCTGCACAGCCTGAACACGAAACAGCTTGGCTGTGTTCTGCCCTGGAGGATGAAACACCCCTGCTTCCCACGACGACGCTATCACGTACAAAGGCAATTGCCATCCCTCAGCACAACCAAAATCCACACCCCGCAGCGAGGTGGACTCCCAGGCTGTGTCTGTCATTCCAGCCCACATCTGACGGATTCGTTTTCCCCAGCCACCACACGCTAATATTACAAATCACCTAATCGTTCCTGACAGCCCGTTTATGAGGTCTGCAAGTCTGGGCATCCGCAGCTGCCTCATCCAGACAAACCATCTTTGACCTATTTTAAGAAGTTTTTGTTGTTGAAGACAACTCCCTTCGGAAACGTGTGAACATTACGATGAGGATCCACACTCTGCTGACCAACTTTCTGACCCTGGAACCTTCTCGTGCTTCTGTTTATCCCGGCTCCTTCTCCCTTGGGCTGAAAACCAGCGTACTGACACGGCGCCTACCTGCAGGAAGAACAAGTGCTGTGTGATTTCCTGGACCAGTTCCTCCTCTGCATTCTCAGGGTAAAATTTGGCCAGGAAGTGAAAGGTGACGGGTTCCTCGGTCGGAACATCGTGATCCAGAACCTGTGGGATACAAGAGCCGTTCAGCTACTCCTTCCAGCTTCTTCAGTGCTCAGTCTCTTGGAGCCAAGAGACTCGGTTCCCTTCTGTTCAGATCAGCACATCTTTTGTCAGGCATTTTGGACATCTAGAGCAGACGAACCAACCTAAGTAGTTCAGATACCCCAGTTAAAAAAAGAAAAACAAACAAACATTTCTGACACTCCTAAGGATGCGAGAAAACAAACAAGGCAGAAGCAAACAGCATGCGGAATGAGACAGCCAAGGTTGACCCTGATCTGCTGCGTGCACGTTGCCTCTGCCGAACCTCGCAGAGCGATGCCATATCCTGCTACGCCACCATCCGACCTTCTCGTTGTTTCCCTGCGCTGCCTCCTCTTGCATTTCAGTGTTGCTCCTCGCTACCTTTCTATCGTGCTGGCACTGTCCAGTTCAGATTCATGTTAGTTTAAAACCTTGGCACGACACACGAGACACCCAGACCTCCCTCACAGTCTCGATTACCGTCTGGTTTTAGTGTCACATCCTTTGGATGCAACAGAACCACATCTATCGCTTCCTAACCCACCCCTCAGCAACCTAGAGGCTCACATATCTGGGAAGTGTTTCCTCCTTTATATTCATCTCCTTTTTCACTCCTCTGGTTCTCCTCCTCCCTAGCTCTTGGTACATCTCAATAATAAAACAAGCCAAGATGCAACCTCGCTTTTCCAGTTTTGTTGTTTAGGGGCATAGAAGAGAGACTTTTAGCTTTCATTCACATTACAGTCACTCTGAAGTTCAGCACCCCAGCGTGGCTGTCTCCCAAAATGCCTCAAGGGGATTCACTGTGCATGGTCTGAAGCTTCACAGCTCCAAAGGAGCTGGGGTGGGGTATCTCTGCCAGCTCTTACAGATGCCAAGCACAGAGACGAGATTTAAATACACTTCACCCAGTTCACTTCAGTACCACACATAACCCAACCTCGGCTAATCAGAGAGAGGAAAGTACATTCTCTTTCTCATTTCACATGATCTCTCAAGGGAAATTTGCTTCCAACCTTCTTGTCCATTTTGAGCCAAGCCACCGTATCCTTGATAGTGTACTGAAGCCCAAAGAACCAGGTTTCTCGGAGTCCTAGTGTCCTGCACACTAGATCGAAGAGGTCTTTCCCTTTCCACTTCACCTGCAGGAAAGCAAACAGGAAGCACAGTCAGAAAGACAGATTTCAGAACTTCATCTCTGTTCAATCACATCCATTCTTTTTTCATCTCACAATGCCTTTGAGAGTGCAGAGAAGGCATCTGGTGAGATAAGAAAACATCCTAACGAAGCACACTTTATATCCTTCCATCTGATCTCATCTGCTGATCACCAACTCCTCCCTCACTAGGAAATGGAAACGTGATTTCCCCCCCCCCCCCGCAAACAACCCTGTAAATAAAGCTCCCCGTTTCTTCCCCCTCTGGAAACCCACCAATTCAACCTGAAGGGCCCGTTCAGGGTCCTTCTGAGCCATGCACTGCTATGAGGCCCCTGTTTCCAGCACGAAATAACTCTTAACTCTCCCTTAGTGGCTTTAATGTCTCTACTTATACCCCTAGGAAGCCCTGCACAAACTCCTGTATGAGCGACAGAGATTCATAGACAAGGGTGCAACTCGTTCCTGAAAATCAGAAATTATTTTCCTACACAGAAGATCTAAGTACGAAGCGCGTCCATCCAGAGCTACCGACCCTGCACAGCTAAATGGGAAAAAGAGCTCAGAAAAAAAAAAATATCACTGAAGTCAGCAGTTCTCTCGGAGCACGTTTGGATAGAGTCAAACTCCATTTTCTGCTGAAAATGCTGGTGACAAAAGCAGCTCAGGAGCGGAGAAAATTGGTCCTGCTCAAAGACTGTGTCCTTTGAGCAATCTTGCAGCTGCATCTATGTTGTTACTGAAGTTTACTCATAAAAACAGAAGGCGTTGGGAGGCAGAAAGGTGAAGAGGGACATAAAACAGATGAATCTAATATGCCAAAGCCACTTCAGTCTTCCATCTGCCGGCGGAAACAATCGCTGGACCGAGACATACGGCCATTAGTCTAAAGCCCCAGGGCAAAAGGATCTCGGCACACTCTCTTGTCACTACAACTCAATCTTGGTGCCACCTGGACAGCATCAATATTAATGCTCAGGCATGGCAGGGACGGCTGGCGCGGGCGCCGCGCCGCTCCCGCTGTCACCCACTGCCGCCTCGTGGGCAAAGCCGTTGAGGACAAGCTTACTGCCGTTCTGCTGGCTTTGATTAAACGAGCATATCGCTATTTTCTCCCCTTCCCGGGGCGCACACATGCTGACAACCCCAGAATAGAATACAGCCGACGCTACCCTCCAAAAAACACCACCCCCGGACGGCTCGCCACAGCCTCCCCGCAATTCCTATCAAGCGCCGTCAACACCTCGAGGTCAAAACCACCAGGAGGAGCAAGTTTTGCAGTGTTGTAATTATAAAACCCTAATTTCACGCACTGAGCTAGCCTCCAGCCCCCGAGATGAGCTGCAGCTCGGCGCAGGACGGCTCAGATTGCAGCAGATCTTTTCCCCACTATTATTTTAAGAGGGAGGTTAATGCCAGGGTTCAGACAAAACAGAGCGAGACCCATTTAAACGGCTATTTCGTGCCACTTCTGCAGGCACATAAAAACAGGCTGCCATCAAAAGGCTGTTCCTTAACTAGAATTAAACTGCTTTGCATAAAGCATTACTGGCTTTTTTCCCCTCCTTTCTGCAAAGACCACATTTCAGCCTATTGCTTCAGAGGAGCGGCCGGTGCCCGCACGCACACAGCCCTGCGCCAAACCTTTCCCAGGGCAGGCGTCTCCTCCCCCGACATCGCTCCGCATCCCACGGGATTGGTGTTTTCAACAACCCCGGAGCGACCCTACCGAGTCCCCAGGGGCTGGGATTTTGGTGGGGTGGGCTCCCCGCCATACCATCCCTGCAGCTTTTCAGGCGGGCACCCAAACCGCACGCACCGCACTGCACCAGCTGGCACCATCCACAGATCTCTCCCCTGAAAACAAGCCGACAGTTAGCTTCCAAGACCAGCAGCAAGAATCAAAGCAAGAACTTTGTGTGGGTTGTTTTTCCCCCGCCCCCCTCCACAATTTTAATTTGGTGACAGGAGTATTTTAAGTGATTGCTTCTGCTGCGAGTTTTTACACCGCCGCTCTGTCACTGCACACGTAGGTTATGGCAGAAATATATATTTAACATTCCTGCCTGCACGGTGCTGAAGTCTCCAACCATAACACCGCGCAGACATCCTCCCCGTCTGTGTTGGATTACCTTCATTAAATATATAAATGGAACAGCAGCCACGTTTATTTCAACATATATGATTTCGTTCCACACCTCGGTACTTAAAATAACGATCTGCATTCAAGTGGCATCTTTCGACAGCAGAACTCCAACTGGTTTACAGACATTCAGGACCTCAGCCCTGCTGACCCTCACTTGATAGGCCTCGTATCATTAACTGCCACGTTTCCTGGCTGTAAAACACTAAAAAAGACCCCTCCAGGCATGGGGAGATGGAGAGAGCTGCTGTCCAAGGCTGGGCAGAGAACCTGGGAGAGAGTCAGGAGGGGCTGGCAGATCCCCATCCCGTCCTCTGCTCGTAACACCATTCTCCTGCTCTGCACTAAAGCGACACTTGAAGCACAAAGGCAATTTTGCAAGCTGTTATGAGCTCCTGAAACAAAACAAAGAGGCTCAGGGGAGAAAAATCCCCTCTCGGCCATATGCCAGGGAGCGGCTGGCAGGATGCTACAATAAAGCTCAATCTCCCACTAAAAAGCTACATCACGATAACCTTAATCCGACGCAGCCGCTCCTCGCAGGACGCGACCACGTCGCTTCGGGATCCTCGCTGAGCCGCAGGCATCACCTCTTCCGCTGGCAGCTCCGCGCTCTCCCCTCACTCAGCACGACGCCGGATATACTCGGCGAGTCGTCGAAGGAAGACGTGGCCGAGCTGCTTTATAAGCAGGGTAAGCGCTGCGAGGCTGTTATTCTGCAGAGCTGGAATTTATGTTCTTTACTAAGTACAGAGTGCTTACAATTTATCAGCAGAGCGTTTTAAGCAAACAGCACTAAACACTTAAAACTCAGCAGCCAGTGGCTAGAACAGAGCACTTCCAGTACGGGTTATTGGCATCATCTTTTTCTCCAGCAGAGACGTCGCGTTTGGCATCTATTAACAGGGTTTGCATTATTTATTAACCTGCACCAAGAGTAATTTCCAACTAGCAGGCAAGTGGACAATTTATTTCAGTGCAGAACCTCTCTGTCAAGTTTCACACCCGCTCCTTAGCTAACGAGTCCATAAACCAGCTGCAAAAACGAGCAGAAGGGTTATGAGAGCCCCTCGTCAGGGGGTGGCAAGGAGGGAGGCCAAGCCCTACAAAAAAAATGGGTGCCAGGGCACAAGAGGGTGCGACCACCCTGCAGACAGAAGGTTGAGCAAGGGGTCTATGAAGCAAAGCAACTGCCAAAACCACTGGCATAGGGTGACGCTTTTCTTCCAATGATGCCAAATTTAATTCACACCAGGACACCAGGGAGGTGCCCACGCTCCAGGGCACAGAACCCAGCTCTGTCAGGGGACGGTGGGCAAAGATCTCACCTCCTTGGCGTCACAAACGCAAACCACCGGAGCCTCAGCCGTTCCTGGGGTCAGGCTGGGGAATAAGAGCACAAACAAGTGACTGGAAGAGATTGAGACAGCACTCACCAGCTCAGCCCGGGCACGCTGCCTCCCAGAGCCAACCCAGCGCGACGGTCCCTTCGTACCCCACACAACGCAACCGCTCAGCAGGAGCCACGGTACTGGGTCACAGCACGACCTTGAAGAAATTACTAACATCCATAAAATATTTTACTGTACCAATTTATCCTTAAATAATGCAGAAAACGGCTTTCCACCTTAGCAGATCATTTTAGTAAGTGTTAGTTCTGTGCTAGCGACGAGAAGAGAGCACAGAGCCCCTGTTGCGATGACGTGACAGCCTAAACGACCAGGCAGACAAGGGGACCAAGCCCCAGGAGAAGGTGCTCAGCTTCCACCGTGCCTGTGATGTTATTTCCAGCTAGAAGAAAGCTTTAACAAGAGGATGTGACACCTCTGCACTGAAATGGGGAGGGAGACAGGAGAAGGGAGAGGGCAGGGGCTGAGCAGAGCATCCCTCCTCTAACCACCCAGGAAACAATAAATGGGTAGGCTGTATCTGTTCCTCATCCCTCCAGGAGACGCCCCAACAAACCGCCCACCACATTTTACAGCTGAAACAGAGATAACTTTGAGACTGCAGACCAGATTTATTTCTCCTTCTGGACTTGAACGATAACAGGAGCACCACAGACAACCATTTATTTGGATTTAAAGCCCATTTGGAGCAAATGGGGAATCAAATACGCAATATTCTTCCATTTTTTTAAAAATAAAGTGATGTCAAACACTTGGAATTGCCGATAACTGAGCCACAAGACAGGGCTGTAAAAGTTATTTTTATTTACTAATGCTACACGACAACTCGATAATGAGCTTTTAATTAAAATCTATTCCCGTTAACCACCGAGGAGGCCCAACACGCGCCCAGGCGTAACGACGCAGATGGTGCCGACGAGCACATTCCGTGGTGCCTGCCCAAGACAGAGCCAGAGCTGGGCACACGGGAGAACAAGCTGCTGCCGCTCTGGCCAGCCAGCACTGAAGCCCATGGGGGAGGTGGAGGAGACAACCACCGATGACGTCCCAACACCTCACCTCACCCCATAACTTGGGGCTGCAGCATTTAAAGGGTCAAGCAGCAGCTCCACGCAGGGGAATAAGCTCCAAGAGGCTGAGAGAAGGATCTTGATCCTGCAGGGACCTCTGGCCTTCCTGTGCCAAGGATGCACAGAGGCATAATGTCTCCTTAGGGAGAGGGCAACGGCAAGTTTACCTCCGAGCGAAGCACGGCTAAGCCACGCGTGCTGCCAAACGCCTCTCTTCCAGTCTGAAGGGCTGTTTGAGTTTCTAACAAAGTGCTGCCTCCCAGCTTCAAGTAGATTGTTTCCAGGGCTGCTTCCCTGTTCAAGCACTTTTAATTTCAAAAACCACCTACTTGAAAGCCACTGCCTGTATAAGGAAAAAAAAAAAAAAAAAAAGGGGTATTAAACAGCATCAAAACTGGAGTACACACAGCAAAAGAGAAAGATTTTGTGTCCCAAATGCCTTCCCTCCTTCCTCTTTTCATCGACACACCTCCTTTGGATCAACCCCAGAGACTGAGGACTGAGAGTGGGTTTGAACCACCTTTGGAGGGAAGCAGATAACACAGCTCCAAAGAGGCTGCGGTAGGGCCCAGGGGACCCAGAGAGCGTTTCAGATGCAGGGCGCAGGCAGGGAGAAGCCAAAGAGCATCTGTGTTCACAATAAACCTCCCGGGAACGCAGAACCCAACCACACCAAGCAAGACATCTCCGAAAAATTCATTCCCAAACAACGCTGTTGTTAATCAGCAGCATTTCTGACCGGTTTTGGCAGAAACTCCTCCAAGACACAAAGTGAGAAAACAGCCTTTACCTGCCCCATCTTACGTTTAAAGAGAGACCGGCAGCACCCAAACAGCCCAAATTCCTAAGCCCTTAGAGAGCCGACAGAGGATTGGGGCAGCCGGATGCGCTAAGGAGCCACGACACTGATTTGACAGCTGGTATCCCGACAATTTACTGAGGATCAGTTTGTAGCTGAGGGGGATTATTTCTCGCAGCTTTTTCAAATAGCTGTTACTGTTCACAGATTCGTCTTTTCCAGTTGACTTTCTGCCTGCTTGCAGCAGCTTTGCAGCGTCAAGAGAGGTCACTGCCCCTACTGGCATCGCTGAGCTGCTGCTAAACATTTCATTGTGGATGGAGGGATCTTTATAGAATTCCTTCCAAGAATTTGGCAAAGCAGAAGGAAGCTGGGAGCACTTCGCTCCCTGGTTTCCTTCTCTTGCCTCTTTATTTTGGTGCAGTGACTGGAGAGAGCTCAAAACTCAACCCCGATTTAGTGCACCAGCTCTTGCTCAAAAAATCCTTTGGCCTCAGATTTTCAGCGCCAAATCTTCACTTTCTCCTCTTTCAAAAGAGGAGCTTTTGCAGCTCAGCTACGAGACTCCCTACCTCTGTCAACAAAGAGTCTAACACTTGGCTGCATGCTCCTGAAATCGGGTCTCATCTACATGCTAGCGAACAGAAAAGCTTTACGACCAACCTCATCCAACTGGCCCTGCACCAAGTGGGGCACTGGGCTAAAAAGATCCCTTACAACCAAGATTATGGTCTGGCCAGAGAGGAAGAGCTTAAGCATTGAAGGAGTAACAGAACGAATGTTTAGACCAGCAAATATATCAGTTCGAATTCACCTCTTCTTGCTGCTTGAACGCTTAAGTTCTTTTTCTAGGTTGGTTGCAAAGCTCTTCATTTTTAACTCACGACCCACAGAAGCTGCTGCTGCCAGAGGATTAAGGCTGGGAAGCAGCTGGGCAGCTAGTTGCATCTCGGTGGAGTAACCATGCTGCAGGAGTTTCAGGCCCAAGATCACGAGCATGATGCAAAGGGCTAAAGAAAATCCACACCCTTTAGAAACGGTGCTGGGGCTCTGCAGACGCCAAGCCACTAACCCGACTGACCACTGCAAGAGGGAGAAACGGGCAAAGTCATGCACAGAACCAAAGGAAAGAGCGATGGGTTCCTCCCATCAACCAGGGAACTCGGTTCCTGGAGGAAAAAACTGCACATTGGCGTGTGCTGGGAGACCAACCTGATACAGCCACACTACGGCATTGCCGTCCTGCCGGAGGGAGAGGATGAGCGATGCCTTGGAAGACACGGCCTCAAAACCACCGTGGGGTTTTAAGATGTGATGCCAGAGATCATGGATAACCGACTACCTCACCACCAAAATCACACCACCTTTGCCACACCGACTGCTTTAACCTGGTTGGGGGCCACCGTCAGCAAGTTGCACCGCCGGGGTGGTGACGGAGAGGAAACCATCAGCCACGCAGGCCCCTGGCACCGCACCCTGAACTGCCATCAAGCCATTAGTGCAAGCACCACACCCTGGCAAGCTCTGCTTTACACCACTGCCCCCTAAACCAGCTTCCCGAATCCTTACTCGAGCAGCGTGCCGCCTGTCGCAGCATTAATCACAGGAGAACGTCGACATTCGGCGCCTTTCGACCAGATTTCTTTCTGCTGCTCTCCAAGCACAGAAAACCATGGGATGGCACGGGCTGTCAGGAAGGTGAGACAGCCAGGGATTTGTTTAACAGGGGGATTTTAAGAAGTATGCAAACATCTAGCCTTCCTCAAGATGCTATCACTTAATTAGGTACCAGGCTCAAACAGCCGCGATGGAAGGAACAGAAAGGAAGACACTCACTTCGTGCCTTCAAGATTTCCTCAAACAAATTATAAGTCTTTAAAGTGAAACCCCAACTGCGATTATTAAGCTTCATCGCCATGTTAGAAAGATTAACATTTCACTTCTATGAATTATTTTAGATTTAGGCTCAATTTAGAGACATCGTTTGCAGAGCAAACAGATGCAAAGCAGGTTTAATCTCCTAAAATACACAGCTGGGAATTTCTACGAGGCAGATTGAAAAATTAACACAGAAAAATCGAGGCGTTCCCCTAGCTACAGTGGTGTTGGTGGGGTCAGAAGAAGAGGGACCGCTGGGACAGGAGCTGGGGCTCTACAGTTTGCACCGAGCAACCTTCATTCCATCCCCGAGAGCCAGCCACCAGGTCGGAGCAGGTTACGGATTCAGATCTCTCAGCACAGACCTTGCCAGCCCCAGCTGCCCGCTGCCAGGTCTTACACCCCGCAGCCTCCACCACTTCCAGCTGCCTGGCCAGCCTCGAGGTCTCGGGCCTCCACCGTCACTGCCTTGAGGTGAGGACACCACCTCTGTCCTGCACGGCGGGGCTGGGAAGTCTGACTTGTGACAACACAGAGCACACCGCGAGAGCTCTGGAACGAAGTTTAAAGAAAAAACATCAGTTATATTAATCCTGCAGAGAAAAGGTGCTACAGCAAAGCACTGATCGCTCACACGTGTTTACCAGCAACGCAATCAATACCCAAAGGCCAGCACATATAGCATCAGCCTCCGCAGAACGGCCACGCACACCCCGGACCACTCACCGGCCGGGCATCCAGCTTCTGGAGAAGGAAAAGTAGGGAGAAAGTAACACTGCAATGTTTGGAGCAAGGCTGGTAGTGCAGAGGAAGGGCACGGAGATGAGCCGTGGCTATTTGCAATGGGGTGGAGGGAGGACAGGGGCTTCTGGAAGCAGATGGGACCGAGGGTATGACAAGATGGCACGGCAGGGTGACAAAAATCAGCCTGCTCTGCCCAGACCGCAGCCTCTCCTCCGCGGGGACCCGCAGCCCCAGCACATGGAAGAGCAGGAGGGAGCAGGAACTTCCCGCTGCTCCATCCTGCTCCAAACACTCACCTCACAGCTCCCAAGGCTCAAGCAAACCGCGCTCCCTGGGACACGAGACTCCCACACACCTCCTTCCACTGATCCTTTAAAGAGTGTTTGTCCAGCAGAGGTTTCACCCCCCGCAGCCTCCCGCTCAGCTCCGCAGTCCTCCTTCCCACCCGAGGAAGCCCACCGCATCGATGCACGCGCAGACACTCAGGCAAACATAGTGCTGCTCCCTCCTCTTCCATCTCACCCCGCCAGGGCCTCAGCCCAGCAAACCTTCAGACAGGGGCTGGATCCCTTCAGGGAGGAGCATGGTCCTCCCCAGCTCATCAACTCTCCCACCTCTTTGAACTTTCCGGTGGGGAAGCCAAGACCACCGTGGGCACAAGCTCTGCTCCTGGCTCCAGGTCCCACCGTGGGCTGCCACGATGAGGACCAAGCCAAGCTTTTCCCTGGGCCACCTTGCCTTCCCATCCCACCCCATCCCTCCCGCACAGCGGCCCCAGCGACTCAAGGCCACGGGGTGTGCCTGATCCATCTGCAACGCCAAGCGTTGGGCTTGGTGCGTTCCTGCAGAGTCAGCAAGCCAAGGAGCTTTCCCCAGAGCTGTACAACCATGGGACAAAGATGGGGTCAGAGACCCAGCCAGGGAGCTGGACTGCTTGAATAAAACTCACACCTCAAGCTGGGAACAAAACACGCCGCACCTGCACTAGCCCAACCATTTCCCTCCCCTCTGCTTAAGCACTCTGCGCTGAAGGACAATGCTTGAACACTCTGGTGCCCAGACGACACCCGAATTCCCCTGTGCATCCCTCGGCACCGGCTCTGTCGAGACACAGGAGACCTGAGCAGAACCATACAAGCACCTCGTGAGCTCCTTCCCACGCTTCCAGAAGGGCTGGAGAAGTCTATCTGCACCAGCAAGCTTTTTTTGGCAAGGACCTCTCTGAAAAGTCCCCCAGATTTTGATTCGCAGTCAAATCCCACCCGAGAGCGCTGCCTTATCGCTGCGCGAACACCCTAAATCCCAACACGAAACAAGAGCGGCCGCACCATTAAAAAAACATCAATTATTTACTTTTCGTCATATATTATTACTGGCAGCCTTGGAAAAACATGCAAGAATCGAGCCAGGACACTTCAACTCTCCTGGCAGCATAACGGTGGGAAGCTCTCACGACTACTGTCTAAAACAAATCCTGGGAAAGGCAGAAAGTTCTTCGGAGCTGACAACCCATTTCAAGAGCAAGAACATTTATGACGCCAAACGTCCCTTGGCTTCTGGGCACTGGAATTCCATCAAGGTTTGGATCAGACTAGTGAAATATAAAGCATTAAATAACAAAAGTTAAACTGAGAGAAGTGGTTTTTGACATTTCTGTGTCTAATCTCTCTACATTGTCCAAAAACGCAGCAACAACACACCAGACCCCTGGGGCCTGACACCAACCGTCACGGGAAGAACGTTTCCTAATGACCAAGGGCCCAAAATGGTAAAATATCCAAGGAAAACCAGAGACAACGGAAGCGGGAAGCAGGACACAGCCCCCAGGAACACAGTTCACCCTCGGGCCTGGGCCGGTAACTCATGGGAAGGTGAAAATGTCCTTCTGGCACGTTCGCTGAGTGCTTGGAGCGGGGCTCTCGCGGAGTCACACCTCGCCGCTTGGGATGCCGCGAGCCCCCGCCTGCTCCCGACAGCTACAAGAGGCGCCTTTAGCTGCGACGGCAAAATAAAGCTGAATTATAAAGAAAATCAGCCGGAATTATAACCGGAATAAAGCGGAATCATAACCGGAATAAAGCGGAATTAAAACCGGAATTATAACCGGAATAAAGCGGAATTATAACCGGAATAAAGCGGAATCATAACCGGAATAGAGCGGAATTATAACCGGAATAGAGCGGAATTATAACCGGAATAGAGCGGAATTATAACCGGAATAAAGTGGAATTATAACCGGAATAGAGCAGAATTACAATTGGAATAGAGCGGAATTATAACCAGAATAAAGCGGAATTATAATTGGAATAAAGCGGAATTAAAACTGGGATTATAACCGGAATAAAGGGGAATTATAACCGGAATAAAGCGGAATTATAAAAGAAATAAACTGGAATTATAACCGGAATAAAGCTGAATTATAATCGGAATAGAGCGGAATTACAATCGGAATAAAGCGGAATTAAAACCGGAATTACAGCCGGAATAGAGCGGACTGACAGACGCTCCCGTGCAGCCCCCCGAGGGCCGCTCCGTGACCGGGTGCCTCCCACGGGCGGCCGGGGAGCCCACCCAGCGCAGGCCCGAGCCCCCCCGCCCCGCCCCCGCTCCCCCGCCGGGGCCCCGGGCCGCGGCCCCGCTCCCGCCGGCGGCTCGGCCCCACAGCCGGGCCCAGACCCGCTGCCGGCGCAGGGAAGCCCCCGGGAGGACGGGAGAGGCGGCGGAAGCCGGCGGGGGTGCGGGGGGCTCGGCCCGCCTCAGCGGGGCCCCCCGCCGCGGGGGCCTCGGCGCGTCCCGCCGCCGCCGTCACCTCACAGCTGAACTCCATCTCGGCGTCCATGGTGGCGATGCGCACCGTGAAGGTCTTGGGCTGCTTCCTCTTCAGCGAGCTGAAGCTCATGCGGGACGCGATGGCCCCGGCCATGGCGGGGAAGGCGGCTCAGCGCGGCGGCAGCGCCATGGCGGTGCGGAGCGACCCGGCCCCCGCCGCTCCGCTCCGGGCCGCGCCGAGCCGCGCCCGCCCCCGCCGCCTCGCCATTGGTTCCGCACCGGTCTGGGCCCGCCCCAGCCACGCGGGTCACGGGGCGCCACAGCCAACGGTGAAGTCTGTGATGGAGGGGAGGACGCGGGAGCGGCTCTGATTGGGGAAAACGGACGCCGCTCAACGGAAAGGGGCGGGGCGAGGCGAGGCGAGGCCACCTCCCAGCGCCGTGGGAAGGAGAGGCGCGGGGTGGGGCGGTGGCGCCCCCTGGCGGCGATGTGCTCGGGGGCACTCAGGCGCATGCGTGGGAAGGGGTGGCCGGGGCGAGGACGGGCACTAGGACCCGGCAGCGGCCGGGCGCCCCGGGACCCCTCCCGCGCTGCCCACGGTGCCACGGGGTGCCCGCCGTCCGGGGGGGTCCCGGTGCCGCGGGGCCCCCGCTCCTGTGCGGTGTCACCGTTGGCCTGGGCCACCCGGCAGGAGGGGCTGTCCTTGGGTGACGTGGGGACAGGGGGTGCTGCCCCCCCCCCACCCTTGGGTGCCCCCGCGGGGACCTTCTGCTCCCGGCGGCGCGGTGGGTGCCCGTGCGAGGGGACCCGGGCGTGTCCGGGCTCGTCCCGCCCCGGGAGGGCGCTGCCCAGTTCGGCCCCGGGGCGGGTGGGGGCAGAGACTGGGAGCAGCGCCCGGGGCGGGCGGGGACGGAGGCGGGACTGGGGCCAAGACAGGGATAACGGGACCGGGAACGAGACCGGGATAACGGGACGGGACTGGGATCAGGACCGGGATAACGGGACTGGGACCGGTACCGGGATAACAGGATGGGACAGGGATCAGGACAGGGATAACGAGACTGAGACCAGTACCGGGATAACGGGATGGGACCCGGACCAGGAGCGGGACAATGGGACTGGGACCAGGACTGGGACAACGGGACGGGACTGGGAATGGGACCGGGACAACGGGACTGGGATCAGGACCGGGACAACGAGACTGGGACCGGTACCAGGATAACAGGATGGGACAGGGACCAGGACCGAGATAACGGGACTGAGACCAGTACCGGGATAACGGGACAAAACTGGGACCAGGAGCGGGACAACGGGACTGAGACTAGGACTGGGACAACGGGACCGGGGCCGGCACTGGGATAACGGGACGGGACCGAGACCCGGGGGCCAGAAACTAGGATCGCGGTATGGGACTGGGATTGGGACTGGGATTGGGATTGGAATTGGGATTGGGATTTGGATTGGGATTGGAACTGGGATTAGCGCTGGATAATGGGATGCGACTGGGAGCAGAATCAGCGCTGCGGTAACGGGACTGGGACCGGGGGATGGAGACTGGGGCCAGCACTGGGATAACGGGATGAGACCAGCATAACGGGATAGGGACCGGGATCAGCTCCGGTTAACTGGGACCAGCACAGGGACGGACCCAAACCCCGACAGGAGCGGGCGGGGGAAGGGGACCAGCGGGAGGGGAGAAGCTCCCCCCGAGCCCCCCCGTTGGCAAGATGAGCAGACCGGGGGGTTGGGGGGCGGCGGGGGCCGCTCCCCGGACGCCTGGGTCCCCTGGGGGGGGGACCCAGGCGTCCCGGGAGCGGCCCCCGCCCCACCGGCCCCAACAAGCCGGTCGCCCCCGCAGCGGGAAGAAGGGAGCCTCTGTCCCCGCGGGGACAATGGGGACATTGATGCCCCCCCCCCCGCTGCTGCCCCCGCAGGACCCCCATGGCAGACGGCGACGAGCCCCCCCGCCGAGTCCTCGCCCCCGCCGGCACCCACGGCCCGGGCACCCAGGTGGGTGGGGGGCATGGGGGGGTTATGGGGGCCCAGGGAGCTATAGGGTGCTGGGGGGGGACGACATAGGGAGCTATGGGGGCTGGGGGGGGCATAGGGGGGGTATGAGGCACCCAAAGGAGCCCAGGGGGGCTTGGGGCCTATGGGGGGGTAAAGGCGGCCATGGGGGACGGAAAGGAGCTCAAGGGGCGGGTCATGGGGAGCTTTGGGGGGGCCATGGGGGACAAAGGCACATGGGGGGGTTGCGAAGGAGCCATGGAGTCCGTGGGGACTATGGGACTCGGACGGGGGGGCATGGGGGGCACGGGAGAGCCCTGGAGAGCCGGGGGGGGGGGGGGGGCATTTTGGGGTGTACAGGTGAATTGAGGCGGGGAGGGGCATGGGGGCACAGGAGAGCCCCGTGGATCGGGGGAGGGGGGCATTTCGGGGTGTACAGGTGAATGGGTGGCAGCCCAAGGGGGCCGAGGTCGGAGAGGACCCCCCCCTTGGAGCCCCGGCTCAGGGTGAAGCCCCCGCCCAGCCCTGCCGGCCCGTGCCGCGGGTCCACGCCTTCGGGAAGGGGGGGCAGGCGCTGCGCAGGGACCCCCGCGCCCCCCCCGCTATGCGAGGCTGGCTGCACAAGCAGGTGGGGCGGGCGGGGGGAAATGGGGCGAGGGGGCAGGGGAGGTTATGGGATGGGGGATACTGGGAAGGTTATGGGGTTTGGGAGGGGGTCTGAGGTGGGGGGTGCTGGGGAGTATGGGATTTTGGGCGATGGGAGGGGGGTGGGGGTCCGTGAGATGGGAGGGTGCTGGGGGAGCCATGGAGTTTGGGGGAATTTGGAGGTGGGGGTGCTGGGGGAGTACGGGTTTTGGGCGGTCTGGAGTGGTGGGGTGCTGGGGGTTAGGGGGCTTGGGGGATTGGGAGGGGGTGGGGGTGCTGAGGGGTCATGGAGTTTGGGGATCAGAGGGAGTTGGGGGGTCGGGGGTCCTGGGGGAGGTTATGGGGTTTGGTGGGGTCTGGGGTGTTGGGGGGATTATAGAGTTTGGGGAATTAGAAGGGGCTGGGGGGGTCTGGGGCAGAAGGGGGTCCCGGAGGGGGTGATGGACTGTGGAGGGGCTCAGCCCTCGTCTCCCTCCCCCAGGACAGCTCGGGGCTGCGGCTCTGGAAGCGCCGCTGGTTTGTGCTGGTTGATCTCTGCCTCTACTACTACCGCGGTGAGGGAGATCGCGGGGAACAGGACACCCTGGGGACATGGGGACGTGGGGTCAGGGGGCGACTTGAGTGACCTGGGGACTCTGGGGCTGTTGGGGGTCCCTGGGGAGGTCAAGGATCCCGGGGGGATCAGGGGTCCCTGAGGCATTGAGGGTCCCTGGGGGGGACAGGCATGCCAGGGGGATTGGGGGACCTTGCAGTGTTTGGGCTCCCTGGGGTGCCAGGGATCCTGGGGAGATCGGGGGACCCTGCGGTGTTGGGGGTCCCTGGGGGGGACAGGGATCCCGGAGGGATCGAGGGACCTTGTGGTGTTGGGGGTCCCTGGGGGCTGAAAGGGTCCCTGAAGGGGGTCTGAGGTCTGAGAGGTGCCAGGAAGTTTGGAGGCAGCTGATGGGACTCCGAGGGGGTCCCCGGCATCCCCCCAATGCTGGGGATCTCGGGGTGCCGATGGGGTCCCTGTGGGTTCCCCCCTCCCTGAGACCCCTCTGCCCCCCAGATAGCAACGAGCAGCAAGTGCGAGGCGGCCTCCCCCTGCCCGGCTACGAGATCCGCGTCCTGCCCCCCACCCTCCGCACCCCCAGATTCCTCTTCACGGTCAGCCCCGGCCCCCTGGATCCCCGAATCCGGGGATGCTCTGAGTAGCAGGGGGTGGACAGGGCCCGGACGCCTGGGTCCGCTCCGCCATGGGTCCCCCCGTCTCCAGGCTGAGCACCCTGGGATGCGAACGTACTGCCTGGGGGCCGAGACCCCTGAGGAGCTGAACACCTGGGTCTGCGCCCTGCGCCGGAGCGCGTCGCTGCTGCCTGGGTGAGCGGGGCACCGGGAGCACGGGGGGGGGGCACCGTGGGGCTGGGGTCCATGGGCGGTATTGGGGGGGGTCTGGGTAGTTGGGAGGTTGTGATAGGTTTGGGGGATATCAGGGGGCAGGAGGTGGTTGGGGGCTTTAGCGGGGTCAGAGAGGGTTTGGGAGGTCTGGGGGGTCACGGGTTTTGGGGAGATCTAGGGGGGTTTAAACCTTTAACCCCTGTTTTCTCTCCCCCTCAGCTCCCCCTGCTCCCTCTCCCTGCAGATGCCCCAGGAACCCCAGAATGAGGGTCTCTGCTCACCCTCATTGTCTGCCCACCCCCCTGACTGGTGCTCCCTGTGCCCCCTGGGTGAGGAGCTGGGGGGCTCCCCCATGCCCCCTCCTCGCCGTCCCCCAGTCCCTCCACTGCCACCCAGCAAGGTGAGCTTGGCAGGGGAGAACTGGGGTGTGACTCCCTGGTTTAACCCTCTCCTCTCCACAGTGACTCCCAAAGCAGCTTCCTCCCACCTGTCCCGTGGCATTTGGGGACTGGGGGGGGTGGAGGTACCCCCGACCCCCATCCTGACCCCAGGTTCTCTCCAAACTGTTCTGACACCCTCTGTCCTGGGGCCTCATGGGTGCCGTGGTGCCCCTAGGAGCAGCAGCTGAGAGGTCTGGCCCGGGTGGCACCCTGATACCCCGGGGACTCTCATGCCCCACTGTGGGGGATTTGGGGGGCCCCTGTCACTCCCACCAGCAGAGTATCTGGCGGACCCAAAACACCTCAGGACAGGTCACCCCACAGGGCTATGGGGCAGGCCTGGGAGGCTATGGGGCAGAAGGGGCAACGGGGCAGGCTGGGGGGGGTATGGGGCAGGAGGGACAATGGGCAGGTTTGAGGGGGTAGGGGCAGGCTAGTGGGGCTACGGGGCAGGAGAAGCAACGGGGCAGGCTGGGGGGGCTATGGGGCAGGAGGGTCTATGGGGGGAAGCCGTGGGGCAGGACGGAGCAGCGGGTGCCCCGTGCCCTCATCGCAGGTGCCCCCACCCCAGGAGGAGGCCGCGGCCCGGGGGGCGCCCTGCGGGACGGAAAACACCCGGCGGGAGCCCACCGTGGGCGCCGCTGCCGCCCTAGCAGGTGGGTCCCGGTCCCCGCGCCCGCCCGCGGGATCCCCCGGGTCCCGCCCCATCCTGACCCCGCCTCCCCTAGGGAGGAGCCCGCGGGAGCCCCGCCCCCCTGGCGCAACGACCAACCAGCAGCTGCCTCCACTAGACGGCAGGGGGTCTGATGCTGCGGAGCAAGACGTCGCGACCAATCAAAAGCTATCCTCTCCAGCTGCCTCTTCTGATTGGCTGCTGGCATCCGAGGGCTCAGATGGGGCCCTGCCCTCCTCGGACACGGCTTCCCCGCCGGCAGCCAATGAGGCCTCGCCCTGGCGTCGGGCGGGGGCGAGTGGGCGTGGCTTGTCCCGAGAAGGTGTGGCCGGCCGCGGAGCGCGGCGGCCAATCAGAATCACCCTTCTCCAAGCCAGCTTCTGAGAGCAGGGCGGGGATTCGCCACGCCCCCTGAGAAGGGGGCGTGGTCTACCCCGAAGGGGCGGGGCTTAACCCCTTCCCCCTCCACCCCGCCCCCGTTGCGGGGGAAGATGGCGGCGGCGCGGGCGAGCGGGACCGCGGTGCTGCGGCGGCTGCGGCGGGGCGGCGGCGTCCCCGGCGGAGCGCGGTGAGCGGGGCCCGGGCTCGGGCAGCCCCGGCCCGGCCTCCCCCCGACCCTAATTCCTCCCCCCGACCCCCCCCAAGCCGTGTTCCCCCCGCCGCGGGTCGAGGGCCGCTCCCGGCGGGCGGGTTCCGGGTCTTGGCGCGGCGCCGGAGCCGGGGGGGGGGGGAGGCCCCGCTGTTAATGGCTCACTAAGCGGGGCAGCCCGGCGGGCAAAGGTCCGGCTGGCAGCGAGGCCTGGGGGAGGGGTCGTGCCCACCACCCACCCCCCACCCCGCGCCTCCGGCGCGGGGTGGGTGGTGGGCACGACCCCTCCGCTGCTCGCCTCGAGGTCTCCCCCCACCGCGGAGCCCCGTCGTTATTCCCACATTCCCTGACCAAACCGCGCTGGCACGGCTCCCTCCCCCCGAGATGAACTGAATAAAACCCAGGGAAGACCCTGCCCCCCCGACATGGACGGTGCCCCCCCCCCGGGGCGTGAGCTGGGAAGGCAGGACAGGCATTTGCTTCCCGTTTCGCTCTCCAGCCGGTTGTTCCCGTGTTTCCTCTGGACGAGGGGGTGTCGGCGGGTGCTTTCCCCCCCCAGTGCTGACCCGCTGTCTCGCAGGGGGTACTCGAGGGACGCCGAGGGCAGCTGGTTCCGCTCCCTCTTTGTGCACAAGGTGGATCCCCGCAAGGACGCCCATTCCAACCTCCTCTCCAAGAAGGAGACCAGCAACCTCTACAAGATCCAGTGTGAGTGGCTCCACGGGGAGGAAGGGGCTGGGGGGGGTGAGCACCCTGCTGTGCTGGCTCCTTCTCACATGTGGGGACCCCCCCACCCCCCCCCACCCCTGGTGCTCTGCCCCCTCCCAGGGCCTCGGCTCCCACCCTGGCGACCCCTCTCTCCTCTCTCTGCAGTTCACAACGTGAAGCCGGAGTGCCTGGATGCCTACAACAGCCTGACGTGAGCCCCGCCGTGTGCGGTGGGGGGGCTGCCCGGTGTCCCGGTGGGGTGTTGGGGTGCTGGTCTGGAGCGAGGTGGGGTGGGAGGGCTTGTGCAGAGCCCCTCGAGACTCTGGGTGGGTCTGTAGCCCTGCTCCTTGCCTCAGTTTCCCTCTCTGGGAAATGGATGTATCCTCTGGGACTGCTCCAGGTCCTGTTAGGGCAGACCCTTCTGTGCCCAGACCCCTCGTGCTGGGCTGGGGGGGGCAAACAGGGGTATCAGGAGTGTGCTGGGGTGGCTGGCTCCCCGTTCCTCCCCAGCCACCCTCCCTGTGCCCCTACAGAGAGGAGGTGCTGCCCAAGCTCCACTCGGACTCCGACTATCCCTGCGACCTGGTGGGGAACTGGAACACATGGTATGGCGAGCAGGACCAGGCAGGTGAGGACAGGCTCCCAGTGCCTCCGCTGCCGGAGGGGCTGAGAGCAAAGGCAAAGACCTCGGCTCATGCTGGGGGCTGGCTGTCACGCCAGGGGAGAGGAGTGGGAGGTGCTGGGTGGGCTTTTGGGGTGCTGCCCCCCCCCCCCTCCCCAGCCCCACGCTCTCCTTCCAGTGCACCTCTGGCGCTTTTCGGGCGGGTACCCGGCCCTCATGGACTGCATGAACAAGCTCAAACAGAACAAGGTACCACCGGGATCGGGATGAGCCATCCATGCTTTGCCCCTCGCCTCTGCCTGACCCGCCCCGGCCCGGGTCACGCTCGCCCCCACCCCGAAACCCCTGGCTGGGGCTGTCCCCAGGAGTACCTGGACTTCCGCAAGGAGAGGAGCCGGATGCTGCTGTCCCGTAGGAACCAGCTGCTCCTGGAATTCAGCTTCTGGAATGAGCCCCTGCCCCGCCAAGGACCCAACATCTACGAGCTGAGGACCTACAAGCTGAAGGTGAATGGCTGCGGGGGGCCGGCCTGCGCCTCGGGGTGGGGGTCCTGCCTGCTGTTTTAGGGGACAGCCCCTCAAATTCCTCCCTCCTTGGGGGGGAGACCCCAAGCAGGGGGAGCAGGTGGGATCTGGCTGCTAACAGTTTTTTTTTTTTCTCCTGTTTCCAGCCAGGGACCATGATCGAATGGGGCAACAACTGGTAAGCGACTGTTTTTCCGGCGTGGAAGGAGCTAAGATGGGAAAAGGTCTCCCTGGAACAAGGAGAGCCCCTTGGCTAACCACCCCCCCCCGCCCTGTTTCTCCCACTGTGTGCCAGGGCTCGGGCCATTAAGTACCGGCAGGAGAACCAGGAGGCGGTCGGTGGGTTCTTCTCCCAGATCGGGGAGCTGTACGTCGTGCACCACCTTTGGGGTAAGCGGGTTCCCCGCCACCCCCGGGGTACCCCCGCCCTGGGGGCTGGGGAGGGGGGCCCTGGGTGCCAGCTCCATCCCTTCCCCGCAGCCTACAGGGACCTGCAGTCCCGGGAGGAGACAAGGAACGCGGCCTGGAGGAAGAGGGGCTGGGATGAGAACGTGTACTACACGGGTGAGCGGGACCCCCTGCCCACGGTGGAGCCCCCCTGCCTGCACCGAGGACCCCTGTCCTCACCTCTCTCTTGCTTCCTTTTCCAGTCCCGCTGATTCGGACCATGGAGTCACGGATAATGATTCCCCTGAAGATCTCACCCCTGCAGTGAGCAGGGCGTCTGCGCCGGGGTGTCTGCCTGCCCCCTGGCCCTGCTGGGGAACGACTGGGGGTCTCTGCTCGCCCATGTCTCCCGGCTCTCCTTGCCCCCCACCCTGTTTTGGGGTGCTCTGTGGGGGATGAGAGCAGGGAGGGGTCTGCAGCCAGGGTGGGGAAGGGCGGCAGCCCCCCATCCTGCAGCAGGTCCCCAGGTGGGGCAGGGGCATGGTGCTGCCTGGGGGGGCTGGGCAGCCTGCAGAGTTGGGGGGGGCGTTGCGTGTGTGTCTTAATTATTCCTGATGGGCGCAGTGGGTGCCTTTCCCGCCGGGAGCCTGCCTGAGGGCGGGCTGTTGCCAATTAAATATTTAATATGCCAGCGCCTGGCCCTCTCTGAGGGGAGATGAGGGGGCTGGAGGTGCTCGGCCACCCTGCCATGGGGAGCAGACCCCCCACCCTGGGCAAACCCAGGGGGGCACCCTGCACCAAAAGACCCCCCTGAGATATTGGAGTCTCCCCCCAAAGCCCCTGTGCCCCCAGTGCCACTGGGGACCCTATGCCATGCCCCCCCCAAGCCGTGGGCAC
Organism: Tauraco erythrolophus; assembly: GCF_009769465.1. NCBI lineage: Eukaryota > Metazoa > Chordata > Aves > Musophagiformes > Musophagidae > Tauraco > Tauraco erythrolophus. The sequence goes on from NC_141483.1 coordinate 1,963,101, forward strand.
CCCCAGTGCCACTGGAGCACCCTCCAAAGCCCCTGTGCCCCCAGTGCCACTGGGGACCCCATACCATGCCCCCCCCAGTGCCACCAGAGCCCCCTCCCCAGCCCGCGGGGGGACCGGCTGCCCCCCGAAGCGGCTTGTCCATGGGGCGTGGTCCCGCCCCTCGCATAGACCGCGCCCCCAATCTAAACCACGCCCCCGCCCAGACCACGCCCACTGCTGCTCGCGGTCCTCCGGCCGCACTGTCCGCCAGGGGGCGCCGCTCCGCGCCGCGCTCGTTTGCGCCGCCGGCGTCATTTCCGGGCGGCGCTGGGGCGGGCGGCGCGGTGAGTGGGGGGCGCCGCCGGCCCGGGGGGGCCCGAGGCCGAGCTGAGGCGGGAGGACGGGGGGTTCCGGCGGAGCGGGGGCGTCTGCGCCCGGTGTGTGTGGGGGGGCCCGCTGGAGCGGAGGGGCTGGGGGGCTCCGGAGGAGCGAGTCCCTGGGCCCGGGGTGCTGGGGGCGTGTGGCGGGGTGGGAGCCGGGATGGGAAGGGCTGGCGGGGAGGCGGCCTGGGACTGGGGGGGCGGGGGCTCGCGGCGCTGGGAGACTGCCGGCCAAGGCCGGCTGGCGGAAGGGAGCCCGGGACAGCGCCGAGCCCAGGCAGCTTCGGCCCGCCACAGGCAGCGGTTTTGCTTCTTGTCCCCCAGTCCGTGACTGGCAGCACCATGTCGTCGGAGTCCAGCAAGAAGAGGAAACCCAAAGTGATCCGCACGGATGGGGGCCCGCAGGAGAGCAAGCGGGGCAAGGGCGATGCCGACCAGGTAGGGTGCCCGGCTGCCTCTCCCCGGCCCCACGGGCAGAGCCTGCCTGCCGCGGCCAGCTGCCTGTGTCCTCCTGCCTTAGGAAGGGCTGTTGGCACACCTGCTCCTTGCTGGCCGCCTTCTCTCCTTCGGGAAGCTGTGGGACTGTTCCCCCAGAGCCGAGCCAGCTCCTGGTGCCTCTGAAACTTCCGCTCTGAATTCCTGAACCTAATCCCGTCTGCTTCAGGAAGGACGGTGCTCAAGGAGTCACACGCTCCTCTAGAGAGGAGAGTGAGGACAAGGGAGGACTCTCCTCTAGGGAGAGTGAGGACAAGGCTGAAAGGTCCCACGGGGGTTTGCAGGTTGTCTTAAAACACTGCCGTAGGCATCAGGGTAACTTAGGTTCAACCAAAGCAGGGATAAAGATTGAAGAAGCAATCACCTTTCCAGTTTGTTGTCTGCAGTCACGTAGATAACTGGTGCAGGATGGATACCAGTTTAAATTTATAACAACGGTATAAAACACGGCCTGAACTTGCCAGGTGTTTTAATGCCTGGTGGTGTTGATGTCTGGGATCATTAACTTGAGTCCTCTCCTGTGTGTAAAGTCTCCTTGGGCATGGGATTAATGGACAGAGCCCGGAATCAAGACCCAACAGTTTGTTTCCCAGTGCCCTTTCCAGAGAAGGTAGAAGGAACAAGTGGTAGAAGGTGCTTTCTGCCTTTGCAGGACGTTAGGTACTACAGCGAGGAGTGTGAGGTGGATCTCCGTGACCCTATCAAAGACTACGAACTCTACAGAGACACGTGCCAGGAGCTTCAGAGACTGATGGCAGAAATCCAGGAGCTGAAGAGCAGAGGCATCAAGGACAATGTAAGGAGAAGCCTTTGTGCTTGATTTGACGTGTTCTGTTCTTTGACATTTTCCCTTAATCCAAGAGCAGTGGGAGCAGAAGCTGCGCTGTTTTCTGGGGAGAGTCAGGAGAATGGAACAGCCTCCCTTAAAATAAAGTAAAATATGATTTAGCCGAGACATTGGTCTTGACTGAGCTGTCGTTATGCAGACCAGGTTCTTCTAAAATGTGTCTGGGCTCCTGCTGGGTCGTGCTGATGAGTTGGGGGCTCCTGGGGAAGGAATTGAGCCCCCCTGGCTGCAGCAGGGGTGGCCGGGCTCTCACCTCTCTCTTCGTGGTGGGTCCTTAGTGCAGCGCAGAGCCCCCTGTGTGACAAGACTCGCAGGAAGTCCCTGCAGCGAAGGGGCTTTGTGGTGAGTCTTCTGCTTCAAACATCTCTCTCCCACCACTCAGGCTTCGGAGATTGATGAGCGGCGGGTTCAGAGCTGCGTGCACTTCATGACCCTGAAGAAGCTCAACCGGTTGGCTCATATTCGGCTGAAGAAAGGGAGAGATCAAACCCACGAGGTACAGCGGGGCTGGGGGGTGACGTTACAGGTCAGGATTTAGTGGGATCAGAGACGATGCTGTTTTTGCCTGGGCTGTGTGTGGATGTGGGAGAGGAATTAAACACCAGCCAGGTCATGGATTTTGAATTAGAGGTTTATCAGGAGGCTCTACCGCGGCAAAGCAGAAGCTGTAATTACAATGAATAACGAAGGAGCAGCATCTCCTCCTGTCTCAGATGGAACAGGGACTCAAGAAGCTCTGTCTCAAGAGTCTGATGTGCTGCGGGCCTGAGAAATGTGTGTACGGTTGGCCCCAAAGCTCCTTACCCAGACATCTCAGAGAGCTTTTCACAGTTTGTGAACAGTGCTCGTTTTCCATTGTACCACTGAGGAAACTGAGGCACAGGGGCAGGAGGGGACGCAGCCCGTGCGCCCCAGCAGCTCTGCCCTGTTCTGTGCCTTGTTCCCAAAACGTGCTGCCTCCAGAGCAGAATCAGTTGGATGTGATGAGCGTTTGCTTTCTCAGCCCTTGAAAATGGCGTTTACCCCCCGAAAATTGTTGCATACCCTAAAACCTGCCATCCCTAGCTGGTATCATGAGGGGAAGGTGTATTGGGGTGTGTGTGCTGGGAGGAAGGTGACAGAGCTCCATCCCGTGCTGTTGGTGTTTCAGGCAAAGCAGAAGGTCGACGCGTATCACCTGCAGCTCCAGAACTTGCTCTACGAGGTGATGCATCTGCAGAAGGAGATCACCAAATGCCTGGAGTTCAAGTGAGTTTGACTGGGAAGGAGAGGGAGCAACGGTCTGAGATGGGGTGGAGGCCTCAAATGCTGGGTATCTCTTGTGACATTGCTTGAGCCCACTGCAGGAGAAGAGCTGGTGCTCCAAATGTCACCATATGGGAGAGATGGAGTGTCCCAGAGTTCCTGTACTGGGACGTGGGGGAAGAGGCTCGTTTAGGGGAAAGGGAAGAGGGCAGCTGTTGTGACAGAGGGACAGCAGAGGAGCAAACAGGTGAATGTCGGTCAAAGACATGGCCACGCTGGTCTCTTCAAAGATTCTCTGGCCTCCATATATCAGGAGTTTTCTTCCAAAATCCACGCTTTCCATCGTGACCGTTGCGTAGGCTCTGAGCTCTATTTAGACCGATGCCTCAAACGGCACTTTGGTTAACTGTGCGGGGAAGGTGTCTCCTTTCAAGGAGACACCCTGTTCACACCTTTCTCTCCTCTGCTGCAGTTCAGCTCGCTGATCTTGTGGTAGTTCATGTAGCAGAGTGAAGCCGGGGCACGGGGTGTTGGCCTCTCTTCTTTGAGACATGGTTGAGTTCAGCTGTGCTGCAGCGTTTGCCACCCTTCCCTGACCTGATCTGTCTGTCCTTGCAGGTCGAAGCATGAGGAGATCGAACTGGTGAGCCTGGAGGAGTTTTACAAAGAGGCCCCCCCCGAAATCAGCCGACCTGCCATCACCCTGTCTGAGCCCCACCAGCAGACCCTGGCCCGCCTGGACTGGGAGCTGGAGCAGCGCAAGAGGTGGGTCAGTGGTGTCTGGGATCGGTGTTGGCCTGCTGCAGGGCAGGGCTCAGCTCTTGGCACACCCCCAGCGGGAGCTGTGCAGCTGCTGGGTGAAGCAAACGTGGGCGATAAAGGTTTTAACACCCTCTGGAAATAGCGTAGAACAAGTGACCGATTCGTGCCCTTGGCATGGAGATTCACCCTTTGCGTGGAGCTGGACTTGGTGGGATCCTTGTTTCCTAGATCAGAGAGTTTTCTTTCATGTGCCTGATGAAAGAGAGCCCTGAGGATCTTGGGGAGCAGAGATCCTCCAAACCTGTGCAAGAGATGCCCCAAACCAGTCACCGCCACTGTGCAGGAGGGGCTGCCGGGCTGGGATCACACCTTGTGCTCTGGGTGCTGGCAGCAAGGGCAGCTTGGCTCTCCAGATAAGCCCACGTGTTCTGTCACCGAGGCGGTGAACATCAGCGCCGACTCTTGAGTAACGAATTTTGTAGCTTTGTTTGCCCCCTGCCTGCCTTAGGGGTGATACTGAAGGATGGGTGGTTATGGGCTTCCAGCCAGAACCCGGTTCTGCAAGATGTGCCGCGCAGGGCAAAGCGCTCGCTGTTTTGTCTGCCACGCTGTGGTGCAAGGAGCAAAATTAAGGCAGCCTGGCTTGGTGGCACGGCCCGGTGCTGCTGCCGTTCCTGCCTGCCTGTGCTCCTAACGCCTGCCACGGCGGGGAGCTGCCTGCGCAGCGCTGGTCGCGGCTGAGCTGCGGTGGACGTGGTTGTGGTGCTGGCAGCCACCCCCCCAGCGCAGGCTCTAACCCCCCAGGTCCCTCAGCTGGTGCAGGCAGGGTCAGGTGGCTCAGCTGCCCCGCGCAAAAAGCAAACATGATGCAACATCCCGGTGTTTTGATAACAGCCAGCAGCTTTTCCAGCCAGACCAGCCTTCTGGAAAGATCAGTCTGCACGAGCAGGGCAGCTCAGCAGAGCAGACTAGCAAGAGGTGCTGCGTGGCTCCAACACCTCGTGCTTTGTCTCTCCCAGACCCTTCCCATCAAACCCAGCTGCTTTTGCCTGGTGGAAGGCACCCGTTGGTGCTGCGGCCGAAATCCTCCGGATGGCTCTGCCTGCGGCACACACAGAGGAGCGTTCGACCTGGAGATCTTTTGAGAGTTCTCCTTAAAAATGATTGCTCATTGTGAACTGTGTAGAGGGCAAAGACCAACTGAACTGAGCCCATCCCATGGTTGAATGTTGAATGGCTGAGAAGCTGTGCAATTCCCAGTCCTCACCCCACGGTATTTGGGCGTCATGGTTTAACCCAGCTGGCAAGTAAATGCCATGCAGCCACTTGCTGACCCTCCACAAGCCCTGGGGAACGGGGAAGAGAATTAAAGGGGAAAAGGGAAGGAGACTTGTAGGTTGAGATAAAAACAATTTAATAATTAAAATGAAATTTAAAGTAATAATGATAATAATAATTAAAATGTTAATATATGATAATATGTAAAATTATAGTAATATGTACAAACAAGTGATGCACAATGTAATTGCTCACCACCCTGTGACCAACACCTGTACCGTCCTGGAAAGCAATCCTGAAGCAGAGGAGTCCCAAAACCACAATCCCAGAAGATCAAGAGACCTGAAGAGAGACATCTGAAAAGAGAGGGAGAGAAAGAACTTGAGAATCAAACTTCCCGGCCAACTCTCATCTGTATACTGGGCATGACGTTGCATGGCATGGAATATTCCATTGGCCACTTTGGCCCTCAATCCGGAGTCTCAGTTCAAATCACAAGGGGAGTTGTGGACCCTGTGTCCTGGCCGTGGTCCCCCCAGCCCATTGTGCTCCTGCACACTGGCAAAACACGGGAAGCTGAAAAGTCCTTGATGTCTCAGCACCAGCTATAAACATCAGTGCACTGTCAACAGTCTTCTCGTAGCAAATCTCACTCTAAATCCAAACCACAGAGCTCTTCCAGCTACTGACAAGAAAACTAACCCTGTCCCAGCCGAAACCAGGACAGCAGGGAACACCACCGTTCGCCTCTCACCACAGTTGTGGTGGGAAATAGCCTCTTCAGCTGCCTCGGGAGCAGATGCTGGTGGTGCTTCGGGCACTTTCCGATGCCGGTGGGGTTGTTAGCGTCCGTCCATAACTGTCCCGTTATGGAGTACTAGATTTGTCTTGGACTGTTCCAAAAGATGCCTCCTGAACGATGTACGGAGATCTTTGGTGCCCTCGCTGGCTTGGGGAGCTCAGTGGAGGTGTTTGAAAGCTGGGCTACAAAACCATGTTGTGTAGGAGCCTGTTGGGGCGTATCGACCCAACACAAAAATAGTTTTCACTTGGAAACAGAAGTGTTTCAGTCCTGCAACATCAGGGCTGTTGTTCCCCCTCAGAACCAGTTCCTCTCTGCTGCGGGTGCTCTCATCCAGTGGGGAGCAGCATCCTGAGAGGAGAGTGCACGAGATCCCCAAACCGCTGCTCCCCGTGCCGTGGTGGTGGCTTGTCCTGGGCAGCACACCCAGCTTTCCCTGCTCCTGCCGAGCAAGAGGTTGCAATCAACAACGATGAGATTTAACATGTTCTCCCTAAGCACGAGTGTATCCAGGGCTCAGAGGCTCGTGGTGAACTTGGATTTTCCTGGCCTTTCTACCCCGTTACAGAGGAGCGCTTGCTAGTGCATTAAACCTCGCCTTGCGTGAGTTCAGCTCAAGAGTTGACGTGACGTGAAGCGACTCTGGTGATACGAAGTGGAAAAGTCTCTTCAGGACTTGGTGGGGTCGGCAAGGCTCCATCTGCTTGGCTGCTGCAGCACAGGCTGGTGTGGGAGTGGATCTGCTGAGGGAAGATCTGCTTGCTGTCCCTTCTCAGAGCAACGAAACTAGAGAAGGGTTTAGAGAACTTGTCCTATGAAGAGCGGCTGAGGGAGCTGGGACTGGTTGGTCTGAAGAAGAGGAGGCTCAGGGGGCACCTTCTCGCTCTCTACAATTACCTGAAAGGCAGTTGTAGGGAGATGGGGGTCGGTCTCTTCTCCCACGTTAGGAATGACAAGACAAGAGGGAATGGCCTCAAGTTACGCCAGGGAAATTTAGGTTAGATATCAGGAAGAATTTCTTTCCAGAGAGGGTTGTGAAGTATTGGAACAGGCTGCCCAGGGAGCTGGTGGAGTCCCCATCCCTGGAGGTGTTTAAAAACCGTGTGGATTTGGTGTTGAGCAACATGGTTTAGGGACCCTGACAGTGCAGGTGAACGGTTGGACTTGAAGATCTTGAAGGTCTCTTCCAACCAGACAATTCTATGAGTCTCAGAGCACAGCATGAGGCTCAGCTTCCACTTTCTCTCCCTGTTCGTTTTCTAGCTCTAATTGGTTCCTTTCTGCCTCCACTTGCCCTTGGCGTTAAGAGCAACTTGTTTGTCACTGTGTCTGAGCTCTCCTGGTTCCTGCAGTGACTTTTGTCAGGCCAGGGGAGCTGGGGCCCTTGTCCCAGGCAGGCTTTGTAGCCGTGATGTGTGGCAGTAACCGAACTCCCACCCCTAGGCTGGCAGAGAAGTACAAGGAGTGCCTGACCAGCAAGGAGAAGATCCTGAAGGAGATCGAGGTGAAGAAGGAATATCTGAGCAGCCTCCAGCCTCGCCTCAACAGCATCATGCAGGTACTTGAGCTCTGCAGGAAGGGGAGAAGCCTTCGGGGCCGAGCTGAGGTCACGCTCCGAGGGCTGTGTTAGAGAGGTGCAACACCTGGGGTAATTCTGCTTTTGGAAATGTTTTGCTCCCAGTCGGGGTGGACGAGGGTTACATCTGCCTCGTGCCGAGGCTCCTCTGGAGTCTCCTTGTTTATGTGACAGTTCTTGCAGAACTGCGGTTGGAGGAGTCCTTAAATGGGCCTTTCCCTAGAGAGCCACACGCAGTTCCAGCCCCTTGTGATTGCCTTGGGAGGGAAGAACGGGAGAAGGAACTGGGTTATTTTCAGATCCAAAAGTTTTCCAGCAAAGGAGAGCTGCCTGCCCTTCCCTGCGGGCTCACCGTGCCCGTGGCGGTGTTTAACCCTGCGCCACGGCTGCTCTGCTGGTTTCCAGTCTCCCACTTACCAGCCTGGGCTGAGCAAAGGGATGAGGAGGGCGATCTGCTGTGTTCCCAGCAATGGAAGGTGGGTTCCCTTCTTGTTCCCCCAGGCCTCCCTGCCTGTCCAGGAGTATCTCTTCATGCCTTTCGACCAGGCGCACAAGCAGTACGAGACAGCCCGACACCTCCCGCCGCCTCTCTACGTTCTCTTCGTTCAAGCCAGTGCCTACGGCCAGGCCTGCGGTGAGCGCCACTGGGGGGGTGTCACCAGCCGCGGCTGGGGGCCAGTGCTCCCCCCATGGGCCAGGTTTCACTCAAAGCACTGCTTTGAGGACACTTTGGGAGGTCCTTTTCATCCCGCCTGCTCTGCTGCCGGATTCTGCTGAGCTCAGAGCAGCGGTGGCCCCGGGGCGGGCACAATGAAGCAGCAGCATTTGAAACCTGGTTTGCTCAGCTCCCTTGCTGGAAGAACTGCTTGGAAAGCTTGCTTCCCACCTCTGCCCCCCGTCTCAAGGTCGGCAGGGACACCCCTGCAGCCTGGGAGCTGACTCGGCGCTGACACGGCCTCCCGAGAGCTGTCACCCCGTGGCGTGGGTGCTACGTTGTGCCACCCGTGGGTGATGGTGATTCCAGAGCGGGCTGTACCTCTGCTTGCGCTCGCAGAGGCCCTTCCCTGCAGCTCACCCGAGAGCCTTCATGCCCTTAGGCAGCTTGACATTTCGAGGGGCTTTCTGAAGCCTCCCTGAGTTGGGAGAGATTTCCCAGCATGGCTCAGGATCCCTCCCGGCCTGTCCGCAACTCCTTGTTGGCGTGGGCTTAGCGTAGTGTGAGAGCTGCAATCCCACCCGCTCTCACACTGCTCTGCGAGTGGGGCAGGTGGCAGAGGAGCGTGGAAGGACCACGCAGTGACACTTGGCCACACCAGGTCCCTGCTGATGAGTACCTGCAGCCCTGATGACCCAGCTCCTCACTCCCTGCTTGTACCAGCCAGACCCCAGCCCCTTTTGGCTCTTGATAAAAACTTGTCCTTCACAATTTCCAGGGACAGTCCCCCAGCATTTTCCTTCCTCTGAGCCCATCTTGCCCAGGAGCTCCAGCCCTGCAGTGGCCCTGGGGAGCCCTCTGGACAACTGCCTCTTCCCACCGACCCTTTGTTTGAGCTTCCTCTGCTGCAGGGCTCTGCCATGTGCAGCTGTGAAGCGAGAGCTTTCTGGGGCAGGGCTGCTTCTAACTGCCTTTCCCGTATGGAAGTGGGGTTCGTGGCTTAGTTTTCATGTCTCGTCTGTAGATAAGAAGCTTGTGGTGGCCATTGAGGGGAGCGTGGAGGAAGCCAAAGCCCTGTACAAGCCTCCTGAGGACTCGCAGGGTGAGTTGGGGTGGTGTTGCCACAGGCAGGGTGCCTGATGTTCTGTGCAGGCAGAGGAATGGGGCAGAGAAGCGGGTGGATTCTGGGGTGGATGCCAGAATGGCACAGTGCCTGGTGTCTGCTGCTGGCCAAAGTCCCTGGCAGCCCACCCCCTCTGTCCCCAAGTCCTCTTTCCTGAGAGATGTTCGCAGCCCCACGTCTGTTGGAGTGACCCCTGGTACGGGGAGCGTGTTCCTGTGTGCCCACATCCTGCTAGAGCCCTGCTTTTGGAGGGGTTGGTGATACTGGGGAAGCTGTGGTCTTGGAGACAGGGCTAGTGGCTCTGCTGGGTGCGGGAAAACGACCTTGTTGTGATGCTGAGCCCTACACGTCCCTCCTTACACCCGTCTCTTTGTGCAGATGATGAAAGCGACTCTGATGCAGAGGAGGAGCAGACCACGGTAAGGGATAGCGCTGTCCCCTTCTGGCTCCTCTCCCAAAACTGTATCACGTGGGCAAACCGATCTGTGCCTACTAACTGGGAGGTGCTGGGGAAGCTGGGCCCGAGACCCTGAGCTGGAGCTGGGAGCTGGGCCCTGCACGCTGTGAGTGTGTGTGGAGGTGCACTGACATTGAATCCAGCCCTTTCTTGGGAAGAGGGAGGTGCCATTTCCAGTTTGTGTCCTGAACACAGTAGAACCAGGGTACAAATCTGCCTCGCTCATGTCCCACCACAGTCACATCCCACCTGGCCGTGGCAGCCGCCTTGCAGCTCTCCAGCTGGAGCTGTTCCACTTTGTATAAATAGCCTCAGGCCGGGGAGGCTGGCTGGAGACTGTCGTCCAGCAGGGAGGGATGCTTGTCCGTCCCCTGCCATCTGCCAAAAGCGTCGAGCTGAGCCCTGCACTGAGGTTGCTCAGTGCTCCTCCGAAGTGGTGGTTAGGTCCTACAGGTTTTAGGATGCTTTTGGATGCTGGGGAGAGGCCATAGGTGCTGGCTGCCCCCACCATCAAAGTCCATGGGAGGTCTGTGCCACCACTCCCCACCACCCAGCAGCAGTGCCCGGTGTATTGGGCTGTTGCTGTGAGGAAGGATAAAGGAAAGAGCCTCAGCTTCTGCTCTTCACAGTGAGGAAGCTTTTGAGGCCACCAGGTCCTTGGCCCGTCTCACAGGGACTGGGAGCTGAAGGAAGGACAGGAACCAGAGCTGCTTCGTCCTTGCCCTGCAGCAGGGCAAGGGTTTCCTGCTCCCCTCCCTCCCCAAAGCTGCACTGTGGCCGCTGTGCCGGGGAGTTGGGGAACTAGACTGGTGGGAAGGGGAGGAAAGAGCAGTGGGAAGGAGAGTGGGGGCCAAGTGTTGCCAAGGAGCAGGAGGAGAAGGGTCTGACAGCTCTCTTTTGCCCTCCCCAGAAGCGGCGCAGGCCTACCCTGGGCGTGCAGCTGGACGACAAGCGCAAGGAGATGCTCAAGCGGCACCCCTTGTCCGTCACCGTCGACCTGAAGTGCAAGGGTAAGGGGGGTCTGGTGGCCCTCGGTCGAGAGTGCCCAAGGATGTGTGTCAGCAGGTCAGGGAGCAACCCAGCAGCAGCTTGGGGTCCTCGTGGGAAGCTCAGGATGCAGAGAGGCTTTCCTGCCCTCACCCTGCTGCCCCGGCAGGGATGAGCGCAGCCTGCCAGGGGAGGCTGAAGAAGGTGGTTTAGCAGCTCTGTCTCCCAGAGCTCCTCTCACCCACGCAGATGGGGTGACCTTACTCTGAAGCTTCCTCCCTCTATTTGGGAGCTTTTTCTCTTTTGTGGGTGGTCTTGGGCCTGACAGATACAGCCCGGCCAGTGCTGATGGGACGGCGTTGGAGGTTGCGGTGCATCGGTTGCCAATTACTCCCCATGTTGCCTCTCTGCCCCCTTTACTGTTGTCCTAGCAGGGGTCACGTACATGCCCCTCTGCAGAGTGCTCCGAGCTAGAGCAGGCAGCAATGTTGCCCCTTCTCTGTTGGCACAGATGAGAACGTGCTTCACCTGACCTTCTACTACCTGATGAACCTCAACATCATGACGGTGAAAGCCAAGGTGACCACTGCTGTTGAGATGACAACTGCCGTCAGTGCCGGGTAAGGACAGCCCCGTGGGCGCTGAGCCCGGAGCTCATCGGGCAGCGATCAACACCCTGCCCTGGTGTCCCGCCATGCTCTGTTCAGCCTGACCTGTTGGCAGAGCCAAGATGCCTTGGTGCCAAGAGCAGCATGCGGAGGCGATGTCACTCTGCTCAGCCGTAGCTCCTGGGCCCAGCGGGCTAGGGACACTCTGTGCCCAGTTGCCTGCTCCTGGCAGGTGAGGTTTTAACCTCAGTCCCTCACCTTGCCTGGCCTGAGGCACCTTAAGGGCCTTTGTGCAGAGCTGCGGTTTCAAAGTGCTGGCTTGGCTTGTCCTTTGATGGGTGGAGTTGCTCCCAAAGAGCACAGCTCCATCTCTGCCTCTGGGGGAGGACTTTCACCTTGTGCATCCTCTACCCGGCCATATCCTTCCCTTTAGCTCCAGGGCTTTGCCAGGAGCCCAGCCAGGCTGCCGCAGCCCAGGCAGCCTCCTCCTCTCCCTCTGTCATGGCAAGGCAGGGGCGGGGAGGTTGGGAACCTCTTAGGGCAGTGGTGCCAGACTTGTCAGGAGCTGGGGGAGAACCTCTCCTGCTTGTTTGATCACCCTCTTGCAGCCGAACCGCTTTCCTCCCTCCTGCAGCCTGTGCTTGGCAGCTGCTTTCACCTGCTTGCTCTGCGGGTCACCTTGTCTCGAGTGCCAGAGATGCGGCTGCGTCTCCCTGGGCTCCCCAGAGGCCGCTGGAGCCCAATTTACATGAGGAATAGCTGAAATGGCAGCTGTGGGAGCCTGCCCAGGGAGCTCCGATCAGCTGCCAGCTCTCCAGTGGCCATTCCCAGGCCAGGAGGAGGTGCCTGAGGAAGAGGGAGGTGGGAGAGGCTGGAAGCAAGTGCTGCCTCCCAGCCTGTCTCGTATGAGGCCTCCCAATCCTCTCAAGGTTCCCTTTTCCCCATAGTTACCCAAACCCCTCCGTGACCGCAGCTGGAGTCTCTCCGCAGGGTTCCCATGCAGGGTGCTCCCTCCCTGGCAGCTGCCCTTGGCTGTGTTGCCCCAAACCAGCGCGGTTCCGGCTTGAGCCAAACCCCAAATCCTTCAGCCCTTTCTGCTTGGTCGGGCTTGTGAATACAGTCAGACATGAAAAAAATTATTTCATTAAGTGGAATTCCTCTGCTTGAGCTCGTTGGGTGGCAAACAGCCATCGGGCCATGCCCTGCCTGTGCCAGTGATGTTTTCTCCGTACACACCAGCAGGTTTCGGTGTTAGTGCGCTGGAGCGAGCAGCTTCCTGGGAAACTGGGGTTTCTGTCTTCTTCACAGCCAGGGAGGAGACAGATCTCCTTTCAAAGTGGAACTAGGGGAAAGCCCTTCTGGTCTTGAAACCCAACTCATGGAGGTTGCAATCCCCTTCTCTGGGCTCGGAGCCTGTTAGTGGCTGCCCCAGAGAGACATGGAGCCCGGGCTGCTGCTGGTTAATCTCTTCCCTCTTCCCACCAGCGACCTGCTCTCCCCAGACTCCCTCCTCAACTGCCTCTATCCAGGAGACCACGGGAGGAAAACACCCAACCCGGCCAACCAGTTCCAGTTCGATAAAGTGGGGTGAGTGGGGGGCTGCCCCACACAGCTGGGGCAGCTTCATCCAGGCCATTGGCATGACTGCCTGGCTCCTGGCATGGCGCGTCCCTCCCCAGCTTGTCGGGAGGGCTCGGTGGCTGGGAAGCTGGTGTCCTGCCAGGTGGGCTCACTGGGCACGGCTTGGGGTTCAGGTGAAGAAGTACCTGCTCCCTCTGGCTGGCTCACAGGCTGGGCACTGAGGGGACAAGGAGGGGAATGGTCTGAGGTGACATAACCCTTCCTTGTTGTCCCCACAGCATCCTGACCTTGAGTGACTACGTGACAGAGCTGGGGCACCCCTACGTGTGGGTGCAGAAGCTGGGTGGCCTGCATTTCCCCAAGGATCAACCTCAGGCACGTCACACCCCCTTCCCTCTCCCCCAGAATGTCGAGCTGGGGTTTAGGGAGGTTTTAGGGGACAGTTGTCGTGTCCTGTCCCAGACCCCAGAGCTCCGGCTGGCACCAGCTGCACCAAACCACGGCGCACCCTTGGCTCAATTGGGATGTATCTGTGGAGCGGGGCCATGCCAACGTATTTTATCTCCCACGTGTGATGGTCCAAGCCCTGTTCCTGGCACTGAGCAGCGACTCGAGCATGTGCCTGTCCCCATGACTGGCTGGGGTAGCTCCTGGAGTCCCCAGTAGGGGCCCACAAACTGGCGTGAGGGTGACGGTCCCTCCTGCCCACAGCACACGGTCACTGCGGACAACTCGCTGAGTGCCAGCCACATGGAGCTGACTGTGAAGCTGCTGCGGTCGAGGCTGCAGTCCCGCCTGGCTCTCCACAAGCAGTTCGCCTCACTGGGTGAGTGCCTGGCTCCCTGCCCGGTGCCTGGGGATGAGGGGTGCAGTAACAGGGTCCTCTCACAGAGGAGAGCTGAGTGGTGTCACCTTTTAACGGTGCTGCAGACCTGCAGTGCCACCCTCAGCGTTCCCAGTTGTCTTCGGCACCAGCGGTGGTAGTGTGGCTCCAAGGGCTGCCCTGCTTTGGGTGGCAGAGGAAGTCTGTGCCCCCTCTCGATAGCCAGCACCTCTGTGGGACTGGCCATCCCTGCGCTGGGAATCGATTCGGGCCGTGGTGGGAGGTGAACCACGCACCCACGCATGCCATGCACCTGTTCAGCAGGCTGGGCATGCGCTGCCAAGGCGGTGAGCTCCAGTGGGATCGCAGCCGAGGCTTCCACTGCTCCTCTCTGGGCACCTGACGAAGGTGTCAGAAGGACAGCGATGTCCCCAGGTCCTGGTTTTGCTCCAGGTCCTGGTTTTGCTGCCACCTGGAGCATCCTCACCGCAGGACAGTGACAGAGCTCTGTCCCCAGCCCTCTTCCGCTCAGATGGCCTTGTCCTTGGTTTCAGAGCACGGCGTTGTGCCAGTCTCCAGCGAGTGCCAGCATCTCTTCCCTACCAAGATCGTCTCGCGCCTGGTGAAGTGGGCTGCCATTCCCTTTGAGGATTACGCGGTAGGCACCACGCGCGAGGCCGTGTCCCTTCCAGCTCCCACACGGCGCCGGCAGCTGCTCACTTCTCGTCTCTCCTCGCAGGAGCTGCCCTACACGAAGGATGTGGTAGAGGCCGGCTTGGCCGAAGACACTCACCTCTACTACATGGCCCTGATAGAACGGGGAACAGGTGGGCGCGTTTCCTTCCCCTGGCAGTTTCAGATTCCCACACCGGACACCCCCAGGGCAGCTTCACGGGAAATCCCTCCAGTCGGAGGCCCCGTGGGCTGCGGGTGATGGTTCTTCCCTACCCTGCACAGCCAAGCTGCAGGCTGCCGTGGTCCTGAACCCCGGTTACTCCACACTGCCACCCGTCTTCAGCCTGTGTCTGAACTGGAAAGGAGAGCGAACCGGCAGCAACGATGACAACATTCGGGTAACTCGGGGTGATGGGAGAAGAGACTGGAGAACCGCTGGCTTTTGGGAGGTGTTCCCAGTGGTTCTCTGTCCATAATAAGCAAGTTGTTGGGGTGAGCTGGGCCAGGCAGCTCGGGGACGGGCCCGTGAGACCTGCTGGATGCAGCAGCAGGTCCTGGGAGGGCAGAGCAGAGACTTAAGCCCACACCGTACTGTTCCCCCTGCCAGGCCATGGAGAGCGAGGTCAACGTCAACTACAAGGAGCTGTGGGGACCCAAACCGGGCTACCAGCTCCTCACCAACCAGCTGCAGCGCCTGTGCATGGTGCTGGACGTCTACCTGGAGACAGAGCCCCATGACACCAGCGTGGAGGGGCCCAAGGAGTTTCCCCAGGAGAAGATGTGTCTGCGCTTGGTCAGGTGAGAGCTCAGTGGCCTGGGGGGACCCTGGGGCAGTGAGGAGCTGGGTGGGCATGTGGGGGTGCTGGCAGGGACCCTGGTGGCACTGCTGTCCCCTGGAGCACAGCCTGGGCAACCTAGTGCCAGCCTTGGAGTGTCTTCTGTAGCTGCCTGTGGGGTTCTGCCCTCCATAGCAAGGCAGTGCCCCCAGACCACACCCTTTTGTTGGGTGCCATGGGCTTCCTGACCCCCATGGGTCAGCCTCTCCCTCTTCTTCTCTTCCAGGGGGCCCCTGCGCCTGAAGCCCTTCAAGTTCAACTACCCTCAGGGGTTCTTCAGCCATCGCTGAGCACCGCCAGGCTCTTCCGCCTCAGCGCTGCTCTGGGATGAGCCTCATCTTGTCCGCAGGGTGCTGCATCCCCATCCCACCATTTCAGTTTCCCAGGTTTTGGGTTTCGCTTGAAGGTTTTGTAACCGAATGGATTAAATGCTGAACTGAAGGAGAAGTGTGTGTGCTGGGGTGAGGGGCACCTGTGGGGGCTGCAGCAAGCCCTGTCCCGTGTCTCTGGGCTCTGACAGGCATCTTGCTGCTGGTACATCCCCTTGCCTGGGCCACTGCCTGCCTCCTGCCCCCCTTCCCCACCGCAGGGCCTCGGGACCGCGCAACGGAGATGGCTAAAAACCGAAATGGCTAAAAATAGCCGCTTTCCGGAACCCGCACTGCAGCCGCAGCCTGTCCTTGCCTGTGCTGGCTGCCAGCCAGCTGACTCGGCACAAACCCCGCGACGAGGGAGGGCTTCATGGCTTCCTTCCCCCTGGGCTTGGGAGGTGGTGGTGGGGATCAGAGCCATGTCCTGTGAGAGGTAGGACCTCCCAGAACCATGCGAGGAGTCGGGGCGGGAATCCCAGCACCCCGGCTCGCCCTCCTTGGGGGCTGGGATGTGGCCCCTCCCCAGCACCTCGCAGCTCCCCGCCATGGGTCCTGGCCCGCAGCCGGAGTGGCAGAGTTGGGCTCCATCTCCACTCCCAAGGTCATTGTCTCTCCTCACCCCCAGCCTCTCCACTTCTCCCCTGGGTATGATTTCTCCCCCGGGAAGGCTGTCGGGCCCTTTCCATGCAGCCCCTGCGAGTCAGCACGATGCTGCAGCGCTTGGGTTAAACCAGGCCCTGCCAGCCCCTTGGGAGCCACGCTTTAAAAAGAGGAGGAAGGGAAAAAAATTCCACTAAAATCCTTTGCGGAGCAAGGAGGGGGGCTGGCCCTGTTTGCAGTCCCTGCCCAGGCAGCCCACCAGGTCACCGAGTCCTTTGTGCCTGCCGTGGGGTGGGCTCACCCCCGGGAAGGCAGCTGGAGGTCCTGGAAAGCCCCGTGTCACCACTTCAACCCTGGGTGAGGGATCCCAGCCCCCCCAGGCCAGGCTTTTGTGCCTTCCTCCCCCATCTCTTCCTCTCCCACCCGCCCCAGACAAGAGGCCAGCGGAGCCGGGGTGTCTCCGTGAGCACTTTATTTGGTTATTGCACAGAAAGCAAACAACAGTGGGCTGAGGTTCCTCGTGCACCGCGTGCCTGTGAGCGTTCCCGCGGCGCCCGGCTTCTTCCAGCCTGGCTCACCGCTCGGAGCGACGATCGTCACCCCCAGGCCAGGGAAGGACCCTGAGGACCCCACCAGCCCCCCGTCCCAAGCAGCTAGAGCTCTGCGTTGCGCTCGTCCATCGATTGCACGCGACGTTAAATAAATGCACTTAATTGGAGAAGGGCGGGCGGTTCCCCTGGGGTCTCTTCTCCTCGGTTATAATTCCGGTGTTTAAATGTGGCACTCGGCAAACATCACGTTCTGCTGGGGAAGCGATCGGCCAAACCGCCGGGGCAGGGCAGCGAGGGGCTGCGTCTCTCACACGGACATATTGCTAAGGTAAAGCCCGGCCTAACGGGGGGTCCCCACCCCGACCCGGCCGTCAGAGGGGAGCGGAGCAGCTCCCGCACCCAGAGGTGCTCTTGGGCACCTGGGGAGCTACTCACTTCTTTCCTGGGGTGGGTGCTGGCTCCGGGGCTTTGCCCTCCTTGCTGGAGGGGGCCTCGGCCTTGGGGGGCTCTTTACTGGCTTTGGGTTCATCTTTGGGTTTCGCTTTAGCTTTGGGCTCCTCCACCTTCTCCTTCTTGGGCTCTGCCTTCTCCTTGGGCTCCTCCACCTTCTCCTTCTTGGGCTCCACCACCTTCTCCTTCTCGGGCTCCGCCACCTTCTCCTTCTTGGGCTCTGCCGCCTTCTCGTCGGCCTTTGGCTTCTCAGCCTCCTTCACAGCCACTTTGCCAACCTCCTGTTGAGGTTTTGGTGGAGCCTCCTTCTCGGCCTTCCCTTCTGCCACAGGTTTGGGGCCTGGCTTGGTGGTTTCCTTCACCTGTGGGGCCGGAGGCTCCGGCACAGCAGCCGCCTTCTCTTTGGGCTTCTCCTCCACCTTGGCTGGGACATCCTTCTTGGGAGCTTCCTCTTTCCTGCCCTCCTCAGCTCCAGGCTTGGAAGGAGCCTTTGCCTCCTTGGGCTGCTCTTCCTTCTCAGGGGCTTTTGGCTCCTTTGGAGGGGAGGGGGTGGGCTCCTTGGCCGGGGCTGCTTCCTTCTGTGGAGACTTCGCCTCCTCCTTCACAGGAGATTTGGCTTTCTCAGGGGACTTCACGGTCGGGGTCTTGGCCTCCTCCTTTGAGGGGATTGGGGCTTTCTCTGGGGACTTGACAGCCGGGGTCTTGGCCTCCTCTTTAGAGGGAGTTGGGGGTTTCTCTGGGGATTTGACAGATGGAGTTTTGACCTCCTCTTTTGATGGGGGTGCAGGTTTCTCTGGGGACTTCACAGCTGGGCTCTTGGCCTCCTCTTTCAAGGGAGTTGCAGGTTTCTCTGGGGACTTCACAGCTGGGCTCTTGGCCTCCTCTTTTGAGGGGGGTGCAGGTTTCTCTGGGGACTTCACAGCTGGGCTCTTGGCCTCCTCTTTTGAGGGGGTTGGGGGTTTCTCTGGAGACTTCACAGCTGGGCTCTTGGCCTCCTCTTTTGAGGGGGTTGGGGGCTTCTCTGGAGACTTCACAGCTGGGCTCTTGACCTCCTCTTTTGAGGGGGTTGGGGGTTTCTCTGGAGACTTCACAGCTGGGCTCTTGGCCTCCTCTTTTGAGGGGGTTGGGGGCTTCTCTGGAGACTTCACAGCTGGGCTCTTGGCCTCCTCCTTTGAGGGACTTGGTGGCTTTTCAGGGGACTTCACAGTTGGGGTTTTGGCTTCTTCCTTTGAGGGGGTTGGTGGCTTTTCTGGGGACTTGACAGCTGGAGTCTTGGCCTCCTCCTTTGAGGGGGACTCAGGTTTCTCTGGGGACTTGGCCTCCTCTTTCGCAGGAGACTTCATCTCTTCTTCTTCACCCTCTGCTTCAGCTTTTTCTTCTTCTTCCTCCTCCTCTTCAGCTTTCTCCTCTTCAGCCTCTTTCTCAGCCTCATCTTCCTCTGTGACCTCCTCAGTCACCTGGATTTCCTCTGTCTGCTCCTCCACAATCACTGTCTCTTTCTCAGATTTTTCTACCACCTTGATTTTCTCCTCACTCTTCACCTTGATGTTGGTGGTGATGCTGGGAGCCTTGGGGACCACCTCGGGGAAGGAGATCATCCCAAAGCCAGATTCGATCCGATATTCCTCCCCTTCCAAGAGCTTTCTGCCGGGAAGAGACCAGAGCAGGGCAGTCAGTGATTGCTTCTCAGCCAGCTCTCACCTCCTCCCATGACCAGGAGCTGCCAGCCAAGCCCTGCAGCTCCATCTCTCTCCCTCCTTGTCCTGCTTTCGGGGTGCCGGGTGACCCTTCCTGCTCCTACACCCTGGACTGTGTAGGTTTCCTCACCCTTCCCTCTGCAAGCCATGTGCAGGGCTGCGTCACCCAGTTGGACGTTGCCCACCAGGGTCTTGGGGTGGGAGAGTCTCTTTCTCACCAAGAAGGGCTCAGGTGTTAGCGAGGGCCCTCGAGGAGTGTCCCCAGGGACACCAGCACTAGGGGCTGGCTGAGACCTTCCCACCTTCCTCTTGCCCATCCCATACCTATAGGCAGCAATTTCAATGTCCAGGGCCATTTTGACGTTGAGAAGATCCTGGTACTCCCGGAGCTGAGCTGCCATCTCCCACTTGGTGTTCCTCAGCTCGTTGTCAAGCTGCTGGATGGTTTCCTACGGACAGGCAGAGCAACTGGTGACATGGGGGGACCAGCCCCCAGGAGCAGGGGGACTCAGAGCACTCCTAAACAGTCCCCTGGTCCCCAGAGCAGGGACTGCTCCCCAACACTGGGGTGCTCTCACAGAGGGGTCTGCCCACACCTCTCCCTGCAGACACAGGGAAGGGGACAAGTCCAGGTGATCTTTCAGTGTGTCCAGTTCCCTTAGGGGAACCAGCAGGACCCCTGCACCACCTCGAGTGAGAGCTGCACTGTGGCCCCCTGAGCCCTCGGCCCTCTCCCAGAGTTCCCTCTAGCAGGGACAAGCTGTGGAAAGGTTTCTAGGACTTGGGTGAGTCTGGTGGCCACCGAACCCCAGCCTGAGGCTGATGGGGATGGGACGTCACCCTGGGGACAGCATTTTAGTCCATGACCACCACATTGGGCAGCCCTCCGTGCTGCAGGTCCCAGCTCTGGGACACAAGACGCAGCCCAAACCTTGAGCGCACTTCAGTGGTGTCATGGGCAGCCCAAAGCCAGGCAGAGATGTGGGACAGCTCTGTCATGGGTGAGGGACACAACAGTCCGGATGCAACCTCAGGCTCTGGATACCTGATGACCAGGAGCTTGGGAAGGCCCGCTCTAGACATGACCCTGAGTGCTTGCTGCTGGTCAGCACCATCTCTGAAGCCAAAGCACCAGTGCTGCTCCTCCCCAGCAGCTGGATGGTCCCTCCCCACCACACGACAGGTTTGGGACGCTGCCCACTGTGCTGTGTTACCTGGTAGGACAGGACATCTGCATGATGGCGCTCCTCCGAGTCCTGTCTTTGTCTCTCCAGTGACTCCTGGGTCCCTTTGAGGGCTTCGAGCTCGGTGGTCTTGGACTGGAGCTGGCGGCGGTACTCGGAGATCTCCTCCTGGGCCAAGCGGATGGCATCCGTGTTCACCTTGGCAACCTCCGAGAGCTTGTCCAGCCTCACTGCAACAGGGGAAAAGGAGAAGCTGCAGAGAGGGAGGGAGGGGAGGGAGGCTGCGGTCTCCCCTTCTTGGGGAACCTCCAACCGTTTAAGACTGTGCATCCACTGCGTGCTGAGCCTCTGCAGAGCCAGCCCGGGCAGGGGCTCCCTGTGCCAACCGGCTTCGCTCCGTCTGTGCTCACACTGTGCCAGGAAGGTGAAGGTGCCCGGGCTGGGCGGGTGTTTTTGCCATCCTGGACTTTACCCGGTTCAAACCCACCCTGCGAGACCCCTTCTCCCCTCCAGCTCCTGCCACAACCCCCATGACCTATAGAGCCGCCTGCTCTCCCTGCGCCCGCCGCTGTGCCACGCCCGGCTCCGGCCGGATGCGCTGTGCTGGGGCAAGGGAGGGGGATTTGCCGCAGTGTCCCGCAGCCCCCCCGGGAGACGGGGGGCAGAGGAGGGGGACGGGGGCTGCTGCTCCGGCCGCCTCCGCCCCGCGGGGACAGCGCGCCCGTGGGTGCTGCGCCCGCCGCTGTCCAGGGTGCTGAGCGCCGCTGTCCAGGGTGCTGAGCGCCGCTGTCCAGGGTGCTGAGCGCCGCTCCCGGCACACCCATGGGTGCTGAGCCCCGGGGTACTGATCCCCGCCCCCCCTCCCGGTACCGTAGTGCCCCACCCAGCAGGGACACCGCCCGCTCCCCCCCCCCTCCCATCCGCCAGGGATGCGGCAACCCCCGCCCTGCGCTGTCATCCCCTCCTGGCCTCGCTCCAGCGGCGGGGGGTGGGAACACCGGTAGGACACCCTGCAGCATTGGGGGAGGGTCTGGCACCCCAAAAACTTGCAGGGTGCAGGGGCAGCGACCATGCCACCCTCCCCGAAACACACTACGGGGCATGGAGGGTGGGGGGGGAGGCGGGCGCCAGCGCACCCGAAGACACCGGGGAGGGGGTGGCAGGGTGGGGTCACCCTAACGCCCTCCCGGAGAGCTGGATATAGAGGGGGGTCCCTGCACCCCCCGGGGCGCGGTTGCTCTAACGCCCTCCCGGAGCACGGCACGCCGCAGCCCCGAGGAGGCGGGGGAGGGAGGGGCTACCGTCGGAGCCCCCCGCAGGGTGCGGGGCGGGGGGCACTCACCGCGGAACCACTCCTCTGCCTGCAGGGTGCTGCGGGCCGCCGTGCCCTCCAGCTGGGCGCGCAGGTCGCGGAGAGCGGCGGTGACACCGGGGCGCAGGGCGGCGGGGGGCTCGGCGGGGGCCTCTGGGCGGGCCCCGCGCAGCAGCGCTCCCACCTCGGCCCGGTGCTGCCGCCGCAGCAGCTCGGCCTCCTCCCGCAGGGCTCGGGCTCGCTCCTCCAGCGGTCCCCGCGCCCGTTCCTCCTGCGCGGAGCGCTGGGCCAGCCCGCGGGCCGCCGCCTCCAGCTCGGTTCGCTGCCGGGCTTCCTCCTCCAGCCGTCCCCGGAGCGCGGCCACGTCCTCGGCCAAGCGCGATCGCTCCAGCCGCAGCTGCCCCTTCTCGGCTCCCAACCGCAGCACCGTCCCCCGCATGTCGCGCAGCTCCCGCGCGTACAGCTCGCCCATGGCCGAGCGTCCCGCTTGCTGCTGCCGCAGCGCCTCCGCCTCCGCCGCCAGCGCCCGGTTCTGCTGCTCCAGCGCCCGCACCCGCTCGATGTAACCGGCGAAACGATCGTTCAGCACCTGCAGCAGCTCCTTCTCGTTCCGCGCCCGCGGTTCGCCGTTCAGCGAGTCCAGGCTCTCGGTGGAGGAAGCGGCCGCGCTGCCGCCCCCCGCACCCCGAGCCCGTCCCACCACCGGACCCGACCACGAGTGGAAGCCGCTGGAGGCGGCGGAGCGGGGGGGAACGCGGCCCGGCTCCTTGCGGAGCCCCCCCGGGGGGCCCAGCAGCGTCTCCAGCATCAGGCTCATGGCGACCCCCGCCCTCGCTGCGGCACTGTCGCCGCCGCCGCCCGCTTTATAGGGCTCGGTACGACCGCTCCGCCCCGCCACCGGCAACGGGGATGGGCACCGGCACCGCCCCGCGCCGCAACCCCCGCGGGTGGGAGGGGGGGGAAGGGGGGGGCACCCCACGGCCACGCCCCGGGTTGGGCTCGGGGACCCGTGATGGGGAACGGGAGCCATCGGAGAAGGGAGGGGGGACCTCCCGGGAGGAGAGCGGGACCCCCGGGAAGGGAGCCGGGACCACCCCGGGCAGGGGTGAAGGAGAGCGGGGGGGGGACACGAGAAGCCCCTTCCCACGGGTGGCGTGCCAGAGCAGGGACCCCAAAGGGGGGGGACGGGGGCTCAGAGCCCAGACCCCCCCAGTTCGTGGCTTGCCCGGGGTTCGGGTCCACCGCTGGCTGGAGGGTCCTCCGGGACCCTGCGGCGGGGTCCCCCGGGGACCCCCCGCCCCAAGCGGGCAGGAGACCCCCCCGCAGGGTCCCAGCAGAATCAGGCAGGGAGGGGGCGGGAGAAGCGGCTCCGCCAGCCCGGCTGGGAAGGGGCTTGGGGGGGTCTCCTCGCCTCGCCCCCCCCCCCCCCCCCCCCCAAAACCTGCCCTTGGGGGAGGGGGGTGGGGGTGGGGGTAGGGGTGCCTGGGGGTCCAGCCAATCAGCATGCATGGAATGCCCAGCCAATCAGCACTCGAGGACAGCCTGGCCCGTGAGCGCGCCTAGGCTAGCTGGCCAATCAGCATAGGTGTAGCCCAGCCAATCAGCACACAAAGATTTCATCCAGTCAGCAGATACCTGCAGCTCAATCAACTTGCAGATAAGCAGAGCTCAACCAATCAGCAACCGAGTACATAATCCTAGCCAATCAAAAGCTCAGACGCATAGATTCCCAACCAATCAGCAGCCAGGTACATCCAGCCCAGCCAATCAGCACTCCCGCAGCACCCTGGCGGGGCTCCCTGGGGGGGCGATGCCCACAGGCCCCCCGGTGCGCCGCAGTGCATGCTGGGACGGGGGGGGGAACACGGACCTCCCGTGCCCCAGTGCATGCTGGGACGGGGCAGCCGCGGAGGGGCCGCGGGGTCCCGGGGGGCAGCGGGGCCGCTGCAGCCCCGTCCCCGCAGGGCGCAGCCTCCCCGCCTGCCCCCCACGCTCCGCCCCATCCCCGCTGTCGCCGGCCGGTGTCCCCATTCCCGCTCCCCCGGCCCCGACCTCCGCGTCCGCTCCCGTGCCCCGCCCCGCCCCTCCCTGCCGTAGCCCCGCCCACACCCTTCTCCGCCCCGCCCCTCCCGGCTGTTAGCCCCGCCCACCCCCGCCCTCGCCCCGCCCCGGAGGTGCTCCCCCGCGCGGCGCTCACTTCCGCTGGGCCGGTGGCAGCGGGCGGCGGTAGCAGCAGGTACGGGCCGGGCCGGGGTGCGGCGGCGGGGCCGAGCCGAGCCGGGAGCCGGCGGCTGCTCCAGGCGGCCCCGCTGCACGGTCCTTACCCGGCGGCGCGGGCTGCCGGCGGGCTCCGAGCGTGCGCGCCCCGGGCCGGGCTCCGCCGCCGGCGGACTGTGCTCCGGACCGCGCCGTCCCGCCGGGCCGGGGCCCTCCCTGCCCCCCAGCGCGGCCTCCGCGCCTCGCCCGGCTCTGGCCTCTCCCCCCGCCGCAGCCCCGGGCAGCGGGGCGGCGGCACCGAGCCCTCCCCCAGCACGGTCCCCGGGCCGGGGCCGCGTCCCGCCGCCGTGGGCGCAGCCCGGTGGGTGCCGGGGCTGCGCCCCTCCCCGTGCCCTCTGTGGCTCCGTGTCGCAGCGCTGTCCGCCGGGTCTGCCCTGGCTGGGGGCGCGGGGTCGGCCCCGGATCCTGCTCCCCTCCTCCAGCCGTGCCCCCCTGCAGCGCCCAGGGGACCGTGTCCTCGCCGGCAGCCGGAGCTGCCGCCGGGCATCGCCCTGCCGGGGCTGCGGGGCACAGGACGTGCCCCTTTGGTACCTCTTGCCCGTAACAGGTACGGCTGGAGCAGCCCTGTGCCCTGGCTGGCGTGGCAGAGCCTGGAGCTGTGCGGCTCTGAGGCAGGACTCAAGAGCCAAAGGGCACACGGAGCTGCCGGGCACACTGGTCCCTGCCCTGGGTGGTTGGGGACAAGGGGAGCCTGCCCCTGCTCCCCTCCCTGCTGCCGCTTTTGGGTGGAGGAGGCCTGGCATCCCTGTGGGCAGCGGCGTGGCTCAGGGCATGGCAAGACGTGGCACCGATCCATGGGAAGAGGTCCGTACCAGGCTCTGCTGAGGCACAGAAGAGCTGGGAACTGGGCACAGACCAGACGGTGATGCACCTGCTCTGATGGCCTGTGCTCGCTGCCTCCTCCGTGGAGGTTTTAGGGGGGAAAATCCCTAAACTTGATAAAAAAGAGTCTGTAAAACAGCGTAAGGTTGAATAGGTGTCTCGGATAAGCAGTTGGTTCGCTGCCCCCCACACCTGGCGGTGGGATCATGGGCTGCTTCCCGGTGGTCAGGCTGCCAGACTGAAGGACTGGAGCTTTTCAGAGCTGTTGGTCCTTACTGGGGTCAAGCCAGGCTGGGAGCTCTGCGATGGTGGTGGGAGATGTCTGGCCTTGGAACCCTGCAGTGTTCATCCCCTGTGCCGTGGGAAGGCGTCGGTGGGGCTGAT
This sequence comes from Tauraco erythrolophus, assembly GCF_009769465.1. Taxonomy (NCBI): domain Eukaryota; kingdom Metazoa; phylum Chordata; class Aves; order Musophagiformes; family Musophagidae; genus Tauraco; species Tauraco erythrolophus. The sequence goes on from NC_141483.1 coordinate 1,987,858, forward strand.
GCTGTGGGATGAAGCTCACCTGTGTGTCCGACGCCTCCAGAACAAGGTCCTCAGCATCTCTGAAGGTGCTTCGCTGGTGTTTTGGGAGGGACACCGGAGGTGGTGTCCCTGCTCAAGGTGATCTTTGGGCTTATGTTGCCTAAAATCCACCCCCGGCTCTCTGAAGCACGATGCTTCGGGCCCTGCAGAGTTGGGATCACCGCTTTGCCCGGCAGTGTGCTGTGTGGGGCACGCTCGGGGTTTTCCTGTGTTAGTGGGTTTTATTCTGTGATTATTAGTTGTTGGGCTGTGTCAGTCGTGACTCGTTTGACCTGCGTACGGCCGCTCTCGTGGCCCTTCTGCCATCTGGGCTAATTAAGGGCCAGATGCCGGCGCTTGGGGGGTTTCGGAGCGCTCAAGCGGAGCCTCGGCAAATTAATTGATCCGCCACGATTTTGGGCACCTTGCTAACGCCGCGGTGGGTCTGGCAGGGCTTTTAGCGTTTGCTTATTAAACCAGGGCACCTTAACCCATTGGTTGATGGCAGATGGACCCTCTTGGAGAGCGTGTGGGTCACCCAGTGACTTGGGTTTGCCAGAGGACGCTGCCAACCCACTGGGTTCACAGAGCATCCTCTGCGCTCGGCGCTGCCGTTAATCAGTGGCTTTTATTCTAGAAAGTGTGGGATAACTTGTGGCACTCGCTGGTTTTGGGCAGTTCCTTTTGGGGGGTATTTTTACCACTTGCTCTACGTTAGGTGGCAGCTGCAGGGTCCTGCCAGCCCTCGGGCTTTGGTGGTGCGGGTGGATTGTTTTTGTGGCAGGGCACAGCCCGGTTGGTGGATGGGATGGTCCTGGTCCTCCTGTGGGGAGGTGTGAAGGGATGAGCCGAGCTCGGGATGCAGCAGCAGGCTCACAGCCCCACATCGCTGCATGAGCTAAAACTGGCTCAAGTTAGGCCAGTCCTTAGGAAAAGTATTGTCTGCCCTTGAGAGTGTGTGTGGGGCTGGTGGGAGCCCTTGGGGCTTTGTGCCAGCTGTGGGCAGAGGTGTGGGGATGAGGTGGGAACGAGCAGGGGGGTCGGAGCTGTACCCACAGGACGGGATACGCTGCGTGACTTCGCTGCCATGAATAAGGAGGAGAAAATACTTGGGATCAGCACGAGGCTTTTTAGTTGCTGGCTGTCATACCTTCAGCTGTTCATTCTCCCCTTCCATGCTTGGGTTTTATCTTCCCCACCGGTGTCTGTGCCTGGTCTGTGGGGTTCATTCGCTGAGGCCAGGGATGTCCAGTGCTGCTGGGAGGTGTTGGGAGCCGTCACTCCCTTGTGCCTGCCTGGCCTTTTGCCTTGCCTTGAAGTTGCTTCATATCCACAGGGATAACTGTGTGAAGTCCCTACGCCTTCAGTTACCAGCCTCAATATTGAGGAGTTTTTTATTCTGCCTAAATTTGCTTTAACTGTGCTGACTTCGGGGTTTACTGGTCCCCCTCGAGCACTTTATTTGCGGCTGTGAGAGGGAGCGTTGCTGGCTGGTAGGAGTTTTCTGTAACCCTCAGCTGACCCACTGTTTTCTTGATGAGCTGTTTCCCAGAAGCTTGTGCTTTGAGATCCTGCTCCTCTCTGCCTCTCCCTCTGCTTTAGGTGCCAGCGTGCACCCCCCGATGCACGGTAGGTGCGTGTTTGTGCGGGGCTGGAGCGATGTGTCTCCCTGCGTTTGCTTCCTTCCTTCCTTCGGACCCTCCTGGAGACACACATCAGGCTGGGTAGATCCAAACTTGCTGGCAGCTGGTAAACTGCTGTTCTGGGCTGTCACAGGCTGCAGAAGGATCGGCAGGGCTACCATGAGCCCTTGTGCTGTAATAACCGGGCAGCCGCCTTGTCCTGGGCATGATTTAAACGCTGGCGTGGCACGAGGTGGCTCGTTCCTCTGGAAGAGCGGCAGCAGGAGCACTTTCCCCGCATCCCTTCCTGGGCAATGGGTCTCTACTGCTAGAAGCTGAAAAACTCCTGTTAGCGGCATCTCAGCCTTCAAGGACGGAGGAGTTGGCCTGAAACGGGGTAGTAAAAGCAGCTGGGGATCACTAACGAGTTTTCTTCTTTCACTCTCCATAAGAATGAAAGAAACAAGGAGCACCAGGGATGGCTTATTTGGTGTTGGTGTCATCCCTGGGAACCTGCTGGCAGTGCCCATCTCAGCGGGAAGCACCATGCTGCATTCACTGGTGTATTTTGGGTTTAGGAACATCTTGTTCACCCAGGATTGCTGAATTCGGGAGCCCACTGGTGTGGCAGCTGGGAGGACGGGGATGGCTGAGCTCTGTCGCGGTCCCAACTCGAGGGCCTGAGATCAAGGAGGGGGCTCGTGCCGTGCTGTGCCCCTACAGACACGTCACCCGGCAGCTCTGAAACACGAATCCTGGGAGGAACACGCTGTGTGAGCTGAGCTGTGGGAGCGCTGGCTTCTCCTTCAGCCTCAGAGTGCTTCATGAACGGCAGAAAATCCAATGTCCCAAACCTCGGTGCTTCTTCCAGCTGGGCCATGGGCTCCTTGGTGCTGCATCGCAGGAGAGAAATAGCCCCATTAAAGCTGGATCCGTCGGGGAAGGTGCCTGGAGTGACTCCGAGCAGGACCCTTCTGCCGCACATTGCTTGGATGTGGATGATGTTTTCCACCCCGAGGCGGGCTGGGGGGATGTGCAGGAAGTAGAATGACTTGATGGGATGGTGTGGGAGCCCTCGTGCCCTGGGGTAGTAGATGCAGGGTCCCAGGGAAGGTGTAGATTGCTGCTGCCGCAAAGGCTCGTCCTCAAAACGAGCCCAAGCAAAGTGTGGGTGAGCTCTGCTGCCATTTTGCTACCAGAGCCTTACAAACACTTTCGACCCCTTGAATCCGGTTTGCAAGACCGGCTTAAGATAAGTTTGGCAAGAAGATAGGGTAAAAAATTTGAGCCACCGCAAGGTCAGGGGCTTGTTGGCTTCCTTGTTTTGTTGCTACGAGTCTTGAATCCTGCTTTTTCCGAGTGCCGGTGCTGCGCCAGGCTGTCGGGAGCTGCTGCTCTGCTCATCCCCTTGCTGGGAGATCACTGAGTGCCGGGACTTTTTTCCCAGCCTGGGAAGGAGCTCGGTGGGAATTGCTTGGAGCAGGGGGAGCAAACACCTGCACCCAGCTCCCTGTGCTTTGCCACGCGATGAGCGCTTGCTGCCATCTCCCTGCCTGGTTGCTGCCATCTCCCTGCCTGCGGATGAGCCCCCGCTGCCCGTTGTTGCTTGCCGGGCGCTGAGCGAGGGCAGAGTATTTGCGACTCTCCGTAATGACCCTAAATGATCAGATTTGCCCAAATGAGATGGTCAAAGCTGTTGGCTCCAGATCTGAAACCCTCCCTCTGCTCCTGCATGCCAGAAATCTGCCTTATTTACTGTCAGGCTTCGGCGTGGGAGAGGGGACCCTTCCCCCCTTCCCCATCCATCCCTCTGCCCAGTTCAAGCTGGACAAAGTGTAGGAAGAGAGGAGGTGACACAAGAGGTGCTCTGCAGTCCCTGAACCGTTTCCTCTGCCCTCCTTAAAAGTGAAGCCAGGCAGCAGCGTTGGACCGTGCCCAAGGGCTGAGCTCGGGGGAATTCACCATCAGCAGGGCTGTGCCAGCGGCGGTCGCAGCCCAGGCCTGGCAGGCAGCCCTGCCTCGTTGCCCTTGGTTAGCCTGGGGGGACAGATGCGGTGCGGGATGCTGGGCACCCAGTTTTGGGGAGTGTTTGGAGCTTTGCTCAGCCTCTTGTCACCCTGCTCGAGGCGCTGGGTTGCTTCAAGTCCGGTCCTGCCGCTGGGGAGGTTGAGGTGTTGGTGTGGGGGGCGAGGGGTGCGCCGTAATTCTCCAGCTCGGGCTGGAGGACGAGGGGGCTGTTTGCTTTTTGGAGGCTGCTGTCGGCACCGAAGGGCTTAAAGGAGTGGGGGAGATGGGTGGCCGTCTCTGTCTCCGGAATTAGTGGGGTTTTGGGTGGCTAAACCACACGCTGCGGTACCCGGGGGCTCTGGGAAGCTGCAGGAAAGCAGCAGGCGTGATTCATGTCTCCGAGCCGGCTGCAGAAATTCCCTGGTAGGCTTCAAGTTTGCTTTCCAGGCACTTCTGCAGAGCAGGGCTGACTGCGAGCCAGGGCGGTGGAATCGGAGGGACTGCAGTAAATCCTCCTTCCTCCCTCTCTTCCAGGACGGGATCTGCAGTGAGGCGCAGGGAGCTGCTGCGGCGCAGCCTGGGAGCTCCTGCTGTTCGCTGGGGAGCCATCGGCCTCGGGGGGAAAACGGGCTCTGAATAAATCCCAGGTAACTGTCGTGTGTGACACGAGGCTGCCCGGGAAGCCCTCGGCAGGGCTGGGGTGACACGGTGACAGACTGGCCCCCTCGGGAACAGCATCGGGACTGCACTGCAATACCCAAAGTGAGTCCCAAACCAGTGCAAACAGTTTCTCTGTTACTGCCCACCAAACTGGCGCTGGCTCCGTGCTCTGCCCAGTGGGCTCAGCCCCCAGATTTTATCCAGATTTTCTTTTTATCCCTGTTGGAGATCCCTATCCAGCTTGGACAGGGAACAGAGGATGCAGTTTCTCTGGCCACATCTCCTGTGCTCGCAGGGGATTGCTGCATTTGGCTTTCAAGATGCTCATTTACATTATAAAACCATTTGCAAGCTCTTTTTTTTTTTTCCTTTTTTTTTTTTTTTTAACTTGGCTTTGCTCTCCGGGCTCCTGCCCCTCCAAACCAGCAAGGCCACTGCGGGCTTTCAAGGACGATCCTCTGGTTTCTTTGCTGTTGAATAAAAGAATTGGTGAAAGAGCAGTAAAACAAATCCCTGCTGACCTTTGAGAAGGGCTATCCACTGCCTCCGGGTCGGGCTTCCTCAGCCTGCCCGGCCGTAAATCTGCCCAAAACTGCTTGAATTATATAATACAGCCCCAAGTGCTGGGCGGGAACCTCACACCCTTTGAATTTAAAGCAACACTGCTGGAGCAGGGATGGTTTCTGGAAGGAGGCTCCTTTTGATCTCGCTGGAGTGCTTGGTCGGGCGCTGGCAGACTCGTGCCGCTCTCGGCTGCGCTGTCCCTTCGCTCCGGCGTTGCTCTGAGCCTCAGGTTTCGCTCGGTTCCTCTTCCCAGCCCAGAGCTGTTCCCTGCCTAGGTGTGAGGGAGGGCTGGGGGTGAATTTTCCCTTGAAAAGTGTTTCTTGGATGGGGAGGCACAAACCCCGGGGAAGTTCGGTGAGCCCTTGGTGCGGGGACGAGGGCTGCCCAGCCTCGCGTGGGATGGGGTGAGCAAAGCGGCTGCTGGTGAGGGAAGTGAGTCGAGGCTGGAGCCTGAGCAGGGTTGAACACTGGCGTCTTCAGCGACTGCTTTCCTCCTCCTCCTCCTCCTCCACATCCTCGTTATCGAACCAGCTGATTCCCCACTCCTCGGCAGAGCCCGCGGTGCGCTGGCGTGGCTGCGAGGTGCTCGCCCTCCCCTGGGGAATGGGCTCCTCCAGCAGCCCGGGAGTTGAGGGCTTCTCTGGCTGCTTCATCTCCTTGTGGCTCTTCCCATGAGATCCCAAGCTCTTTCCTTCTCCTGGCTTTTCCTTCCTGGAGCTCTCCGTAGCGACCTCAGCAAGGAAACTAGCAACCCTCAGGCTTTCTGGTCTGCTTCTCCTCCCAGGGAAGTGCCGCTAGCTGGAGACCACCATGACGGACTCGAAGTACTTCACCACCACGAAGAAAGGTAAGAGAGGGAGCAGGAGGGTCACACAATTTTTCCTCAAATAATCAGGCTTTTCTTGCAGCTGTATAAGCCAGACAGGGAGGGCTGTCCCTGAGGTGGGAAGCTGATGGAGGTGCCAGCTCTCGTGGGAATGCCCTGAGCCCACGTGGAATGCTGTGACTGACACCTCGCTCCGACGCAGCCGGGGGCAGCTCCTGGGCTGCACCTCGTCACCAGCCCCCTGAACCCAGACAAGGCTGTTGGGTTATTGGCTTTAGCAGCTCAGGAGCAGCTGCAGGACATGGTCCCCTGCCCTGAGCTCCCCTGGACTGGGACAGAAGCACTCGAGGTGTTTGACTTAAGTGCTTTCCAAACCAAGGAATTAATGTGGAGGAAAGCCACATGTGGCATCTTCCTCTTCAATCTGCCTGCCTGGGAGTGAGTAAAGAGCTCAGGGTGGGAGGCAATGCCCTTTGGCTCGGTGTCCAGAGCCGACGGGTTGCCCCCAGCAAGGCGCTGGGCTGGGGGCTTGCTGCCACGTGCAGAGCGGGATTTGGGAGCCACCATCTCCTGCACGGGCTTGAGCAGTTCCCAAAATCTGCCTGCGCTCACTGCCACGGGTACCGGTCGTCATCCGGGCTGCGGTGGGCTCTGCAGGTAGGGGAGGGCCTCCTAAGAGCTGTGTGTGGAGCTGGGGCTTCACTGTGTGCTGTGATAACCGCCCCACAGCCAAAAATACCGGCCGAATAAACCCCGTGTCCTGGGCTGCTCGTGCTCATCACTCCTGCAGCATCTCCTGTCCCTAAAGCCTTCTGGGGCTGGAGAAGCTGCAGGGATGCACCAACACTCTCGTCTCCATTTCCATGGATGAGAGCTGAGCCCCCAGAGTGACCCTGACCCTCAGCGAGACATTTGGGACATTAAATCCCCCTCTCCAGCTCCCGGCACCCCTGAGCAGCCGGGATGGCACAGGAGCCCTGTGATGGGAGCTGTGCTTGCTCTCCCCTGGGAGCAGCACCCAGCGGGTGGGTGCCCCATCCCCTAACCCCTGAGCTGCCCCTTTTCTCCTTCCTCCAGGGGAGATATTTGAGCTGAAAGCCGAACTGAACAGCGACAAGAAGGAGAAGAAGAAGGAGGCTGTGAAGAAGGTGATAGCGTCCATGACTGTCGGCAAAGACGTCAGGTGCGTGGCAGTGCTTTGCCTGGGACAGGCCGTGCCAGGAGGGTGCCTAAACGGCTGGTGGGCTCCTGCTTTTCCCTCGTTGCCTCCAAAGGGTTTTCGGGTGAGGACCGAGCGAGCTCCCGGCTGCAGCTATACCTCCTGCTACAGGAGGGAAATGTTTGTGTAAGCGTGGCCGTCTGGCAGGCAGGGACTTGCCTGGCTTTGGTGATAATCTGGCTAAAAGAGGATTGGTCTGGCTGCCAGATAAGTTTGTTGGGATTATTGCTGCTTCCTTCAGGTGTTACTAAAAACAAGCAGAAACCCCCTCTGAGCCTTTATGGCAGAGGGTCGGTATCTCTGCCCCGGTGGCGATAAGCCTTTTGCAGCCACTCCTATCCCAAAGGTCAGGGTTTTTTTCCCCCTCTGTGTATTTTAGGCTGCAAGAAAGTAGTTTGCTAAGCTCCCCCTCCCTGGGAGGTGCCAGGAAAGCCAGGTTTAGCCTGGGCTGAGAGCAGCCGAGGTGGGTTCTGCCAGCAGCAGGAGCTCTGCAAGGGAGCTGGCAATGTGCAATTCCCGGGATCCAGGGGGGCCCGGGTTTGATCCTTTTAGCCCGTGGCTGGGTTTGCGGTGGCGGAGAGGCTTCCAGGAGCCAAGGGACATCTGTCAGGGTGTGATAGCTCCCCTCTGATCTTGATTGCCTCTCCTAAGGTGGTTCAATAATCTAATTGGGCTGTCTGTATCTTTAATAGTCTTTATCGTCTGTGGTGAAGCAGCGTCTCGGGCATCCCGCATCTTCGGGGTGTTTAGTACTGGCTGGGGCCAGGTTTGGGAAGGGGAAGCCCCCAGCTCCGTGCAGGCAGCTTGGCAGCTCCCCTCCATCCTAGCAGAGCATCATTCTGCTGCAGGGCTCACCCTGGGGAGCGGGGCTGTTCCTCACACCCAGTCCGGGCCATTTGCTTCTCTAACGTGATGTTTTTCATGTAGGACGTGGGGTGAACGCTCACAAGTTTGCAGCAGGACAGGTTTAACATCTGCAAAAGCAGAGGATGGTTTTGGTAGGGCTAGGTGATGTTGCACCTTCTCCCAGGGTAGTGGGCACGTACTGGAGCTGGGATATAGCAGAGCCATGTGGGAGAGCTCAGTTTTGGTCTGTAAGAGGCTGTTTTGAGCTGCTGTTGGTACCGATCCCTAAAGAAAAACCTACTGAGGGTGGCAGATTTAGCCACATCTGCTGCAGGGCGGGCTCAGGTCGTGGGAGAGCCTGGGGTCTTCTGGCTTCAGGAACAGGTTGAGCTATGGCAAGGGGATGAGCGTGGACCTGGGAAGCGTGGGGTCACATAGGCAGCGGCGTCTCCTTCCCCCGGCTCAGCAGCGTGGCCGGATCCTGCCTTCACAGAGGTGCTTTGCATTTCAGCGCTCTCTTCCCCGACGTGGTGAACTGCATGCAGACAGACAACCTGGAGCTGAAGAAGCTGGTCTACCTCTACCTGATGAACTACGCCAAGAGCCAGCCAGATATGGCCATCATGGCAGTCAACACCTTCGTGAAGGTGAGAGGAGAGGCCCGCGTGCCCGAGAGCCACGCGCCGCAGCGAGTGGGCTCAGCCCACCATGTGCATCCCCGCTTTCATGCGAGACCACCGTGCTGAGCTGCTGTGTACCCCGCTCCAAAGAAGGAAGCATGGGCAGGTTTCCAAAGCCTCTCCCTTCAGGAGGAGCTGGAGCTCCCCTAGCTCTAGATAACTGAGCAAATTTGTCCAGTAATGCAGAAGAAAAACATTTTCTTGGCAGCTGTACTGTGCCACTTGCTCTGTCGGTGGCAGCTTTGGTTGTGGGCAGCTCCCGTGATCGAACTGCTGTCATGTGAGCTTTCACACTAAAGTTCCCTGCAGCTGAGAAAGCCCTCGTGATCTTCCAGTTGGAGTTGGGAACTGAGGAGCATGTTTGTCAGGAGCCGAGATACTGGCAAAGCACTTTGTGAAAAGGCCTGGTGGGCATTAGAGGGAGTTTTGGCTTTTTAGGAAGGAAAAAAAACCCCCACAATAAACCCAACAGATGCGTTTCCCAGGTGAGGTGGCCGTTCTGCAGGGTGGCAGCAGGCTTCAGGCACGTGGTGTAAGTGACGAAGATGTCAGGTTCCTGGAGGTGTGTTTGGAGTGAGAACTGATGGTGTTAAAACTTTGTGGGTGCCAGATTGCAGAACAAGAGATCAAACCTCTGTCTTGGGTGACTTGTTCTCGAGAGCCGAGTGTTAAAACCTCTAGACTTCAGGTACCCAAACGGGAATGAAGGTCCCGAAGCCACCACTGTGATTGAAGGAGAAGTGGCCCTGGAAATCTAACCTCCCTCTCTCATCCCCGCAGGACTGCGAGGACCCAAACCCTCTGATCCGGGCTCTGGCTGTGCGGACCATGGGCTGCATCCGCGTGGACAAGATCACAGAGTATCTCTGTGAGCCCCTGCGGAAGTGCCTGAAGGACGAGGACCCTTACGTGCGCAAGACGGCAGCCGTCTGCGTGGCAAAGCTCCACGACATCAACGCCCAGCTGGTGGAGGACCAGGGCTTCCTGGACACCCTTAAAGACCTCATCTCAGACTCCAACCCCATGGTGATTGATTTTTGCCTTCTCCTGTCCTCTCTTCTCTTCATCCAAATGGCAATAAATGCTCTCCCTTCATCGTCCCTTCATCTTCCCATGCTGACTCCCTTCCTCCCGTGATCCCCTTCATTCTCTTTTTCTCTCTCCCCTGGCTAACAGGCCACTTTTGGGGACAGCTCTTTGAGGGCTGCAGGCTGCATTCCTTGTCCTGTAACCCTGTCTCCCAGATGGAAGGTTTCTCCAACTCCTTGGCAGTGCGTTACTAGTCTGTTCCCAGTGGGGACGAGGCTGCCCTGGCCAGCTCGGAGCAGAAGGGAGCTGATGCTTGGCTCTGATGCCACACAGCTGATGGTTTTTGCCTCTGGTGAGGGTTTCCTAGCAGCTGGGCTTTGGCCAGCATTAGTCTCCCTGCCTTTCCCCAGGCGTGAGAAACTGTAAAACCTGCTTTCCCCAGGGTTTCTCTTCCCTCAGCCTTTGCCACTCTTCAGATCTTGCCGCAGGCGTAGCGGCGAGCCCGGGAGCTGCCGCGGAAAGTGATGGGGCTCTGCCGGAGCCGCCCGGGGAAGGGGAGCGGGCACGTGCTCCTCTGCGCTGGGCACGAGGCCAAGGCTGACTCCTGCTGAACACCACGTGCAAATCGTTGGAGATGTGGCGTGGGTGGTGGGACCGTGCTGGTGGTGATTGCTCATCTCCCGAGGATCAGCTGGTGGGGAGCGAGAAGCTGGTGCCCAGGTGTTGCTGGGATGCCAATACCGAGGACACAGCTCAGCCGCTTGCACCAGCTTTCCCCCAGGCTGTTGAGCCACCTTTGGTGTCACCTAACACGTGCCCTGTCCCCTCTGGCAGGTAGTGGCCAATGCAGTAGCGGCTCTCTCGGAAATAGCGGAGTCTCACCCGAGCAGTAACCTCCTGGACCTCAACCCCCAGTCCATCAACAAGCTGCTCACAGCCTTGAACGAGTGCACCGAGTGGGGCCAGATCTTCATCCTGGACTGCCTGGCAAACTACATGCCCAAGGATGACCGGGAAGCCCAGAGGTGAGGGAGGCTCTGGGTGCTGCAGGGCACCACAGACCAGCAGGAGTGGGGTTGGAAAGAGGGAGGGGGACAGGCAGGTGTTGACTGAAGAGCCTGACACTGCCTGTTCTCCTCTAAGATGCATCTTTATCCTCCTGTCCCTTACAATCCTGCTGCGGGAGGTGGGACAGTGGGCATCTGCTGGCCTCCGTGCCTTGGGCACAGCCATCTGGAGACTGCTGTGGTCCTGTAGCAAGCCCTGTCCCCGTGCTGGCACAGGGATTGTTCATCTTGAGCCGCTTCAAAACGTGGCCTTACCATGCAGCAAGGGACGACAGGCATTAGGGAGCTCTGGAAGGGGGTCACTGCAACAGGGTTTTGCGGGGGCTGGGAAATAACCTTCATCAGGGCATTTAAGAGCCAGTTCAGCATCTCTTGGAAAGGTCTGAAGTGCTGCTCAGCACCTTGCTCTTCTTCGTCGCTGCCAGCAGCAATGTTTAAGCAGAAAGATGAGCTGTGATCATTGTCTTTCCCTTCTACTTCCCCCTCACCCCCCGACACCTCCAGCATTTGCGAGCGGGTGACGCCCCGGCTGTCCCACGCCAACTCGGCGGTGGTGCTCTCGGCGGTGAAGGTGCTGATGAAGTTCATGGAGATGCTGTCGAAGGACCTGGATTATTACGGCACGCTGCTAAAGAAGCTGGCCCCACCGCTGGTCACCCTGCTCTCCGCAGAGCCCGAGCTGCAGTACGTGGCTCTGCGCAACATCAACCTCATCGTGCAGAAAAGGTGGGTGTCCCAGTGCAGCAGGAGGGACAACCTGACTTAAGCTTCTCCTCTTCCCTACGGGTGGTGCTTCCCAATTCTTCAAACCCTCTGACTGCAGCGGTGTTGGGGCTTTGCTGATGCAACCTGTCGTATGGGTTTTTTTTCTTCTCTGTTATTTAAAATCCAAGAGCTGAGCACAGAGGCAGGTGAGGCAACGAGCAGGGAGCTAAGCTGGGATCTCCAGGAGGGGTTTGTTTTTAATTTATTGTGTATCTGGGAGAGCAAAGGATGGAAAGGCCAAAAGCTGAGACTTTGGTTTAGTCATTAAATGTCCAGTGAGGAATTTTTCTGATATCAGCTTGGTTTTATGCAGTCGTCCTCTTTGAACAAGTGCCGAGAGTCCTTTTGTCCCTTTGCTGATCTAAAATTGCTGGTGGGCAGGAGGTGTCCGAGGCCCCACGCATGTGCCCCGAGCAGAACTGGCCAGCTGGAGAGCCACGCTCCGCAGTGACAGCCCCAGTCAGATGACTTGTCCTACCAGTTAACGCCATGGTTGTCTATTAAAAATAGCAGCAATTTCTGGGAGAAGTGGAAAGCAATTAGTGTCCCTGGGAGCGGGAGTGTGGAAGGCAGGTTGACTCCTTGGAGCTGGACCTGGCCTATCTGTTTCCCAGCTTAGAGAGAGGATGAACTGGTGAGAAAGGTCCAGCCTAGCCCTGGGGTCTGGGTTTGCATCCCTGCTCCCCCCAAGACCTCCCTTCCAACCTTGGCACGATGAACGTCCCCTGTTGCCTTGCGTCTGGTCTTTGTTTGCGGCAAGGTTGTGCTCTGTCCCCTGTGTGCCAGCGAAGGGGAGCCAAGGGACAGAGTCCGGGGGGGGTGATCACGGCGTCTTGGATTTCTTGGCATTGAACAGGCCCCCAAAACCTTGTGCTTGTGGCTGAGGAGCCTCATCCTCCTGGCCCAGAGCTGCTCGCTCTCCAGCTCTGGGTTTCCCCAGCTTATGTCCTTGGTGTCCTCAAACCTTCGGCATCTTGCTCCAGCCTTGGATGAGGAGTGATGATTCATGGCTAAGGAAGTAATGGATTTGCATGGATTCGGCCATTAGCTGGCTGCAGGGTCAGGGGAATGAATCCCTGTCCAGCTCCTGACCAGCATGCAGCTTTCTGGGGAGGACCACTCCCTTTCTGCACTCCTTTGCCTGCTGGTTGCTGCCTGGATCGGAGCCTGGAGGTGGAAGCATGCTCAGATCTTGGTGCTGCCACTAGAGAAATCGTCTGATAGCAGTATCGAGCATCCAGAAAGCTCTGGAGAAAACCATGGCTTCTGGAAGATTTTTGATGTCTCTCTTTGTGGTCAAAGTGAAGGAGCATGTGTCTCCCTTAATCGCTGCCTCTCGTTGTCCTCCAGGCCCGAGATCCTGAAACATGAGATGAAGGTGTTCTTTGTGAAGTACAATGATCCCATCTACGTCAAACTGGAGAAGTTGGACATCATGATCCGCCTGGCTTCTCAGGCCAACATCGCTCAGGTCAGGGTCTGCCAGACTCTGCTGGGTGGGCACCGAGGGGGACATGCAGGGGGCTGCAGCCCCACGGGGAGGGATTCACCCGAGAAATCCTAGACCCAGCTTTGCAGGATGGGGATGGGAGCAGCTGTACCACCCAGTCTGCTTCTGCTGGGTCACTGCCCTGCTTTTCTGGTGGCTTTTCTTGCAGCCAGACTCTCACTGTCTTGTCCCCTTCCGGCAGGTGCTGGCAGAGCTGAAGGAATACGCCACGGAGGTGGACGTGGATTTCGTAAGGAAGGCGGTTCGAGCCATTGGCCGCTGTGCCATCAAGGTGGAGGTGAGGGCTGGGTCGCTTCGGGTCCCGATGGCAGCCGTGGCTGCACAAGGCATCGCTCTCCAGCACGTGTAGGATGATCTGGAGGGCATCCTGCCCCGACAAGCTAGAGCCTTTGTGAGCCTGGGGATGAGCCACAGTTGTTCCACGGGGCACGTGCGAGGTGTGAGGAGGGTGTTTCATCCCCTTACCCGTTGCCAACGGAGCTGCTTCAGGATCCCTGCCTGCCTCGTGCTGCGCTGCAGAGCGAGCTGCCTGCAGCTGTGCCCGGTGTGTTAATGCAGCAGATGATACGGGAGGCTGGAGAGAGCTGACGCCTTAGTGAGGGCCGGGAGGCTTTGCTTCCCCTTGGGGGTGATTTGGAGGAGGAGAGGATTAAAAACCTCGCTGAGATGGTGGCTCTGCGTGGCTCGGGTACGGGCAGGCTCACAGGCGAGGTCGGGCAGCTTTCAGCCAGCCGATGCCGCTCCGGGTTTACCGCAGAGCATCCTCAATCCCACGAGACAAACAGCATGGAGCTGGCTCAGGCTTAGCCTCTCCGGCGGGGATTTATTACCACGGCATTAGCTCTCGTTTCCCGTCTCTGTTACCGCTGAGCCGTGTGGCTGTGCAGCTCCAAACTAAGGCACGGTGCTGCCGCCCCGGCAAGCCGAGGTCCGGGCTTGCTGCTGCGCTCCTGCACCCAACGGCCTGAAACACATCCCATGGGAGCAGGGAGCAAGCGGCATCGGGGGAGAGGAGGCTCTGGGAGCGTGCAAGGGGGATGAGAGGAGGAGCCAGACCTGGACTTAAAGGGTCAGGAAGGGGAGACTGAACTTGTGCATCCCCTCTTCCAGTCTGGGTTGGGTTTGGGGGAGGTATGGAGGGGGTAAGGCGGCAAGGAGGGGATGTGGGAGGAGCAGTGGAGGCTTTGGATGGGGATGTAAGAGCATCGCCACTGACTGAGCGAGTCCCTCCGACAGCAATCGGCCGAGCGCTGTGTCAGCACCCTGCTCGACCTCATCCAGACCAAAGTCAACTACGTGGTGCAGGAGGCCATCGTCGTCATCAAGGACATCTTCCGCAAGTACCCCAACAAGTGCGTGGTGGCTGCCCGTGAGCCCTGGGGCCTCGGGCGGATGCTCCTGGTCCTAGACGGGCTCTTTCTGCCCCTCTGTGCTTGAGGGGGCCCTGCAAGGACCCAGGTGTGGGTGGGGGATGGGCTGCTGCACCCTCCTGGTGGGATGTGGTTGGTGTGAAGTCACTTGGAACCTCCCTGCAGTGAAGGTGGCTTTGGGTTTTTTGCTGCTTGAGGTTGCGATCACCGGTCAGTGCTGCCCCAAGAGTTAATCTGGGGGCAGGAAAGCCATCCCCAGCCCCAGGGACATCCCCAGCCCCACGGTGGCAGTCCCAGATCTGGGGACCCAAATGGACTGGAGCTGTGAGAGACTTTGAGGCTCCTCATGTCAGCGTAAACAGTCTCTGGCTCTTAATTCAGCACTTCTGATGCTGGAGCGAGGGCGGCAGGAGGAGAGGGGAGTGTTCCGGCTGAGCTGGGATGAACAGGCGACTGCCTGATCAGGAAGTCATTACTAATAGTGGTAATAAATACTAATGAACTGAATTAGTAATGGACCAATGTGCCCGAATAGCCAGCGACTCAGGGCTGCTGCAGAGAGGACAGGGACCAGATGAGCAGGGCTGAGAAGTTAATTCAGCAGCGGGGCTGGTGAGCACAGGAACATGCGCTGGGGCCAGAGAGGGATCGGCGCGGGCAGTGTCACGCCATGGCTCTGGGGAGAGGGGACAGCCCCAGACAGTCGGCAGGGGCTCTTGCCGGTGCCCTTGGCAATGTCCTGGTTCTGCTGAGGGTGATGGGATGTGGTGTGGAGTTAGAGCGGAGCTGGGAGTTGGGTTTCTTGCTTTTGGTGAACACGCGTCCTCTCCTCGGGAAGGTACGAGAGCGTGATTGCCACCCTCTGCGAGAACCTCGACTCCCTGGATGAGCCCGAGGCCCGGGCTGCCATGATCTGGATCGTGGGAGAGTACGCCGAGCGGATCGACAACGCCGACGAGCTGCTGGAGAGCTTCCTGGAGGGCTTCCACGATGAGAGCACCCAGGTGCGGTGGGACGGGGGGACAGCCCCCCATGCAATACTGGGGTCTGGCTGCCAGCAGGACCAGCTGGTTGAGGGGTGACACTGACAAAGCTTGGGCTAGTCAGAGCGTAACGAAGCACTTTGCTTTAGCAGGGTTGTGAAGGTGTTTTTCTTGCGGGTGGTCAGGGCAGTGGTGTCCCACAGCAGCTTTGGGTGTGGAATGTGGCCCATGAAATGCCACCATGGTGGTGTCCCAAGCACCTTCTTTCCTAAATAGTTGGGAAGGACCAACTGGTCATTCCTCTGTGCCAGGGCAGGAGGAGTTGGAAAATGGAATCAGACAGCTGAAATGAGCAGAGGGACATGTTTTCCCCTTCTGCTGGGGCAGCTGAGGCCAGTAGTTTTGCCTGTGGAAATTTTTGGGGAGTTTCCATCTATGGAAACTTCCTGCAACCTCTTATGCAAAACACAATGGAACTAAGTCATGGTGAACAGCGGAAAGTCTCTAAATGCAAAACAGCAAAGTCATCAATCCTGACCACCCTGTCTTGGGTCAAAAGGGACTGTCGGAGCAGAATCGCTGCTGCTTATCCTCGGAAAAGCCAGAGGATGCTCTGGCCTTCGCCCTTGTGAGACTGTGTAACCCAGTCCCAAGATCTTGCCCAGTGACCTCTGTGTCAGCCTGTGGCTCTGACGGGCTGAGGGTGTGGGAATCGGCTTGAACCTGGCTGGGAGCCACGCAGGGTGCCCTGGCACTTGTCACCGCGTGTTTGGTCCCTTAAAAGGCAGGTTGGGGTTATGTCCCAGCAGCACATAAGGGAAAAATTCACGTCTTCTTGCACAACAGTGGTGTGAGCTGCCTGTCTGTCTCTCCCTCGACCCGATTGTCTGCCCGCAGGTTCAGCTGCAGCTGCTGACGGCCATCGTGAAGCTGTTTCTGAAGAAGCCCACTGAGACGCAGGAGCTGGTGCAGCAGGTGCTGAGCCTGGCCACGCAGGTGGGTAACGGCTTGGTAACACAGTGCCTGTGATAGGAGGCAGATGATTCTGGAAAAGCTGATAGTCAAAGTCCTGGAGAGCGCGGACACCGTCCCCCATAGCACAGGAGGCATCTCGTGCTGTTTCCCTGCCAAGGCTGGTGTGGCAGAGCAGTGTGGCCTCTGTACGGCGGAGGTGTGACATAAATAGCTTTAATTTTTATCCCGGTGATCCCTCTAATACTACAGCAAGACTCAGATGGGGCCAAGACGCCCCGAGTTGCTCTGTAGTAGCTGAAGCTTCGCCTGCCTGACGGCTTCGGCACTAACCCCCGTGCTTCCCGAAGGACTCCGACAACCCCGACCTGCGGGACCGTGGCTACATCTACTGGCGCCTGCTCTCCACCGACCCCGTGGCCGCCAAGGAGGTGGTGCTGGCGGAGAAACCCCTCATCTCCGAGGAGACGGATCTGATCGAGCCGACGCTCCTGGACGAGCTGATCTGCTACATCGGGACGCTGGCCTCCGTCTATCACAAACCTCCCAGCGCCTTCGTGGAGGGGAGCAGGGGGGTCGTGCACAAGAGCTTGCCCCCGCGAACGGGCTCGTGAGTATCTCTGCCCTCCCCGGGGTGACTCCCCGCCCTGTGCTGGGACTTCCAGGGCTGAATCCGTGTGATGGGCAGGTCGGATGCTGACCCAAGCGGCTGTGGGGCTGACACAGAGCTGGCTGTGTCCGTTGTGCTCGGAGCTGAGCTGAGGCTCCCCCTTTCCCAAGGGGAGGTTCCCCTGTAGGAGCAGGGCTGTATGGATTCAATACTGTCCTTCCAAGGCTGAAGGGGTGATCTCAGACCTAAGTAGAAGTTGATCTCCATGAGAATGCGTTGAAGCGCTGGGAGTCGTGCTGGGACAGGGTGTCTCTTTGAACGCTCGCTGCAAAGCCCGGCTGGGTGAGCTTGTCTCCAGCGGGACCTTGTTGGCTCAACTGGAGCTGCTCAGCATCATTTGTCTTTCCCTTGCTGTTCCCTCTAGGAGCGAGAGCGCCGAGAGCCCTGACACAGCCCCCTCGGGGGTGCAGGCGGCAGAGCAGCCGGCCGTCATCCCCACACAGGGCGACCTGCTGGGTGACCTGCTGAACTTGGACCTGGGCCCGCCCGTGAGCGGGCCTCCCATTGCCACCTCCTCCGTGCAGATGGGTGCCGTGGACCTCCTTGGGGGCGGCTTGGACAGCCTGGTATGTCGCATCCCCACATGCTCCTTCCCTGATGCCTGGCTGTGCTGGCAGCATCATGCTGGGTTTGGTGCTGGGTCCTGTCTGGAGCTCCTGGGGATGGTACGGGCTTGTCTGCCTGGAGACATCTGGGCTAGTCCTTTCCTTCTACAGCTGGTGAAGACAGAGGGATACAGCACCCTAATTGATCTTGTCCTCATCGGATGACAGGACTAGGGCAGGAGTTCAGGAGTTTAGTGCTCCTTGTGCCTTTTCTCTCAGTACACGAGGTCTGGGTAGATGCTCCCACTGTCTGTGCTGTGCTTCAGGGGTAACTGATCTTCCTGGGTCCCCCTCTGAACCCCACAGCTGTATGAAATGGGGATGTGCCTCCAGCTGCTGCAGGGCTGGGCTGAGATGTGCCCACTCCCAGCCTGTGAGGTGCTTTAACGGGAATCTCCTGCGCCAGGAGATCCGGATGTGACAGCTTGTCCTCCTGGGAATGCAAACTGAGAAACGATTTGGCTGCAGGGTGAGGAGGGATGGAAACCTCTGCCTGGTTGGGACCACCTGCCCCACAGGTGCTGGTGATGGTCCAGGCTCCCTGCAGGAGAAGAGTAAAAGCCAGGAGAGATCCCCAAGGGGAGGCAGCATGGCTGTCCCTTCACCTGCTGCCTCTCCTGCTCCATAATCCCCCAGGTGCTGCTCTGGCTCTTTGCTGGACTTGCAGGGTTTGGTAACGGGCTGGCACCAAATGTGGGGATGAGAGACCCCGGTCGTGCTCTGTCCCCTGGCTCCAGGGCAGCCATGGATGGACAGATGGATGTGTTGGCAGTGCAGCAGGACTAACCTCTCTTCCCTCCTCCCCTTCTCTTGTCTCTGTTGTTTTTGTCTCTTCTCTCCTGGCTTGTCTCTGCATGTGGCTGGCTCTTCTCTCCGCCTTGCCTGCTTCTGCTTGGAGATGGGGGACGAGTCGGAAGGGGTATGGATCAGCCCTTTTCTTAGCCCTCTCGACCATGCGTAGCCCCAGCACCCGTGCCCACCCCTGGCTTCCCCTGCTCCCCCCGTGCAGCCTCAGCCCTCTGTTTCGGCGTCCCAGTGACACCTTGCTTCCCTCTGGGCACAACCAGTCACCTAAACAGCTCTGGGACCACTGGAGCATCCCTACCGACTCTGGGCCCTTGCTAGCTCGAACCGATGCTTCTGGAAAGTGCCCTCGATGAGACGTTTTGCGAGACCCCTGTGCCCTTGGCGCGCTGACCCCTGCCCCTGCTGATGCTCCTTTCTTCTCTTGCAGCTGCGAAGTGATGTGGGAGGCAGCCCTGCCGTGAGTGTGCCCTCTTGCCTGAACCCCTCTCGCCCTCTGCATCCTTCTCCTCCTCTCCCCCACCCTGTTGTTCCCCCCGTAACCCACTCCCTTGTCCCCCACAGATGGGTGGCGGCGGGGGCAGTTTCGCACCAGCGCCCAGTGCTGCGATGCCCGCGAACCTGGGGGCACCCCTCGGCAGCGGCCTGGGAGATCTCTTCGACCTCACCGGTGGGGTGGGGACCCTGTCGGGATCCTATGTGGCACCCAAAACGGTGAGTGGGACAGCCGAGCTGCTGGCGAAGCTCAGGGCTGCAGCATTGAGCGGGGCAGAGCCTGCCCCCGTGCCCGCTCTGTGCTGCAGGGTCTCCCCAGGAGGAGGTGGAAGATGAACCGCCTCTTCCCAGTGTGGTAGAAAGATGGGTGAGGGTGGGGGTCTGCAGCTGGAGAGGACACTATAGCGCTTGTCTGGGCACAGGGATGTGGGGCAGAGGCAGTCTGCGTGGTCCTCTGGGTGGCATGGAGCCCTGAGCGGAGGAGAGAGCAGGGATGTGTCAGGTCACATCTCTGCCAGCCCTGGGCTTGGGGCTGAGCTGTTTCCCGGTGTGCAGGGTGAGGTTTGGAGGATTCTGCGGCAACATTGTCCCGCAGCCCAGGCTGGGGTGAGGGCCTGTGCCGACTGCGTGCGTAGCCATGAAATGCCTCTGGTTTACAAACACCCTGCACGGTTCTGCCAGGCTGGAGAGCACCGAAGGGTTCGCTTTGGGTGAAACCCCAAGGGTTTCTTGTCTCCTTAACCCAGGTCTGGCTCCCTGCCATGAAAGCCAAGGGGCTGGAGATCTCCGGCACCTTCAGCAGGCAGGTGGGCTCCATCTCCATGGACCTCGTGCTAACGAACAAAGCCCTGCAGGTCATGTCCGACTTCGCCATCCAGTTCAACCGCAACAGGTGAGATCCCTCCTGGGCTGCGTCAGCAGCGACCAGCGAAGCTGCTGCGTGACGCCTCCGAGCTCAGCCCTGGTGTAGTTGCCTGTGGAAAGGGGTGGGAGGAAGGGGCTGTGAAAGGGCTGCAGGGCTTGGGAACAGCCTCACATGATGACCTTCTCTCTCTGATGGCTGTGGTGGTGATGATCATCAAACCAAAGCCTCTAAGAAGTTGACTGAAGAGGCAGTTCCTCTGGGGTCTGACCACCATCCTGTTAATTGTCCTCCTGGTGAACCGATGCTTCCTTCTCCCTCAGAGGGTCACAACAAGGGATAGCCCTGAGGGAATGGTGTGGGAATGCTAAAAACGGGTGTGAGTCTGTGTGGGAGGAAGGGAGGAAGCTTTGGGGCTACCTGCAGGGCTACCCTGCAGCATGGAGCGGGCACTGGGGTGGGCTCTGCCCCAGGGTGGGCAGGGCTGGAGCCAGCCTGGTCCTGGACTTTGCAGGGGCAGCAAGATGAGCTGGGGTGTTCCTGGGGTCTGGGTGGAGGAAGGCAGGGAGTCCTGAGGTCAGCCCGGAGCGGGCGGGCAGTGCCCTCTGCCATCAGCTGCTGCTCACTGCCCTGACCTCCTGCTCTCCTCATGTCCGTCCAGCTTCGGCCTGGCCCCAGCAGCTCCTCTCCAGGTCCATGCGCCTCTCGCCCCCAACCAGTCCGTGGAGATCTCCCTTCCGCTGAACACCGTCGGCTCTGTCATGAAGATGGACCCTCTGAACAATCTCCAGGTGGGGAACGCCTGGGGGTCTCCTGGGCAGGGGATGCCCCAGGGTGGGTTTGCTCCCTCGGACAGGAGCCAGAAGGAGATGTGACGGCAGGAACCGTCTCTGCTGTCAGAGCTTGGTCTGACTCCGATTTGACATCCAGCTCCAAGCAGGCTGTGTCCTGCACGGAGGAGGATCCTTGCTGACAGGAGCAGAGCCGAGCCTCGGCTGAGCAGCTGCTCACCGTGTGCCAGCACAGGGGGAGATGGTGGAGCTGCAGTTCCCAAGAGGGAGCTGGGAGAGAAGGCTAAGGGAGTGCAGCCCTGGCAGCTCCCCCATTTCCCCTATATGCTGGGTACGCTGGCACTCCTGAGAGCGTGCCACCATGCGGGGCATGGATGCTGGCCTCTCCGGCTCCTTCAGGCAGCTGCCAGTCTCTCATTTCTGATGCCTGCTGGAGTGGCACAGTTCGAGAGGGTTCGGTGGTGTATGACGGGATGGGATGTTCGCTTTGGGAACCGCTCACCCGCTGTAGGTCAGAGGAGGTGTTGATGTCCCCATGTCCTTCCCGTCCCCAGGTCGCGGTGAAAAACAACATTGACGTCTTCTACTTCAGCACCCTGTACCCGCTGCACATCCTCTTCGTGGAGGACGGGAAGATGGGTGAGTTGGAGCGTGGGTGGCTGTGGCTCTTGCAAGGTCTGCTCCTCCCACGGGTCCTTAGGTGCCATCCCAGCCCCTGAAATCCTCCTGTCCACATTCCCTGGGGACAGAGCAGGAAATCAGCTGCCCCTGGCAGTCTGAAGCAGACAGGGACACTGCTGTGCCAGCATGACCACACTGTGGCTGCCTGAGGAGATGGCCTGAGCCACCTTCTAACTCCACGCTGCCAGGGAGAGCTCTCGCTTCACTCGCTGCTTATTTTGCCTTCCCTGGCACCCACCAGCCTCCTCCCCGAGGCACCATAGCTTGCTAACCCCAAAAAGCTTTCCTCTGACTTGATGAGGCTGGTTTTGGGAAGCTGCTGGAGGGGCTGGCAGCATGGCAGGCTGAGATCCCTTCAGCCACCAGTGACGTGGCAGCGTGGCCCCTGAGTTGTACCACTTTTGGGGAGCGGCCCATCTTGTAGCTCCATCACTGGGTTGGTTTCCTTCCTCGCTGCAGAGCGGCAGATGTTCCTGGCCACTTGGAAGGACATTCCCAATGAGAACGAGGCCCAGTTCCAGATCAAAGACTGTTCTCTCAACGCAGGTGGGTCCAAACCCTTTGGAAGGACCTGGCTCAGCTCACGGCTGGCCGCTGGTGACCAGCTCATCCCAGTTATCCCAGCTCAGGCTGCGGGGAGACAGGAGCTCCATCCCCCCTGTGCCCACCCCGTATCTCCAGGAAGGAACTCCTGCTTTGCTTGCCGTTGGCTAGTTGTCAAAATTTGGCTGTTTTGGAGATGTTCTGCCTGGTGGGGATGTCCCTGCTGCTGGGGACAGTTTCTGTGCCCACCCTGGGATTGGTCTCAGAGCAGAGAAGCCGATCTGGATCCTGCAGCCCGGACACTGCCCAGCCTCGCAGCAGTGTGTCCCGGCCAGCCCACAGATGGGGCAGTGGCCCCGTGCTCATGGGCAGAGCAGGCAGCTGTGGGCAGAACTGGGTTCCTAGGCCTCCTCGCTCCCTCGGATCCTGCTCCGGGAGATGTGGTGCCAAGTGGGATGTGCAAACCCCAGGTGGGGACAGCCAAGTCCTTTCAGTCCCACTGGCAGCAGTGGGCTGACCTTTGCGGAACAAAGCGGGACGGCTCCGCTTCTGAATTGAGCTCTGGGCTGTTGCCTGCTCGCTCCGGGGAGGACCTGGGAGGTGGGTTGAATAGAGCCTTTCTCCTCGCTGTGCGGGGACAGCGGGTTTTGGATGTGCTGCATCATGGGCTGGGGAGAGGGAGAGGGAGGAAGAGATGAAGCAGGAGCAGCAGCTCTCTCCTCCCGCACAGATGCCGTTAGCAGCAAGCTCCAGGGCAGCAACATCTTCACCATAGCCAAGAGGAACGTGGAGGGCCAAGACATGCTCTACCAGTCCCTGAAGCTCACCAACGGTATCTGGGTGCTGGCAGAGCTCAGGATCCAGCCCAGCAATCCCAGCTTCACGGTACGCCCCTTCCCCTGCCTGCCTCCGAAACAGCCCCGGGGCAGCTCCGAGCTGAGGCTGCTGCCCACCCTGCCTTCCCTGCCCTCTGCTCGGAGCTTGAGTCCGGCTGGGTGATCTTTTGGCACATCTGCGGCGGTGGGACCCCCTCCCTCAGCTGCTTTTGGTGCCAGCTCCCTCCCCTGTGCCAGTCCCAGCGTCCCTCTGGCCTGTGCTGGCTGGCTGGGCTCTGCAGCAACCCTCACTCTCCGCCGAGCTGCCCTCCTGGCACCGTGGTGGCAGCTAAAGGACACGGAGAGGTCCCAGCCCACCCACACATGTCCGTTAAAATAAAAACCCCCAACCCCTTCTTGGGGCATCCTTAGCTCTGCCCGTGTGCTGGGGCAGTCCAAGTGCAGCTGCAAAGAGCCTCGGAGCAGAGGTCTGTCCTCGGGTCGGGCATGAGCCATCCCGATGTCCTGCTTTCCCCGGCCCGGCCCCTTCCCCACCTTCCTCGCAGCCTTTTTTTCTTTGGGTTGGGATGAGCCGTGTCGCCTTGACTCACCTCTCTGTATCTCCGTACCCGCTGCCTGCCCGCTCTCGCCGGCCTGCCCGCTCTTGCAGGATTTGGAGGTTAGCAGACTGGTTTTTACCCTGGCTTTGGGCTGTGTCTGGCTGCTGCCTGGTTATTTCTCCCCTGAGGTTTTGACCTGCCTGCTGGCTGCCCCACCAGCCCTGCCTGTCTCTTGGCACCTCTCCCTCCCAGCGGGGCTGGTGCCGAGAGCGGAGCTTCATCAGAGGTGAACGCTTTGGAGGGTCACGGTGTTCCCACCACCCTCCTGGGTTCACTTGGGATGGGGATAACTGCAGATCCTTATCCTGGAGGGTTCCCTGCTTGGCACCGCTGCGCTGAGCTCTCCTTGCTTGCCTGCGGGTTGAGGGACAAATGGAGTTCAGAATTGTCTAATGTTTAATCTTTGAGCAAATAACCCAAAGGGGCTCGTACCGCTTAGGAGAGGACGGTGTCATAGCGGGGGGAACCGCTCACCGTCAGGTCAGACCCCAAGAGACGGAGTGCGTGCGTGCCCCTGCCTGCCCCCCTGCCCTCCCTGCCTGCGCCGCATGTGGATCTCTCCGCTCCTCATCCAGGCGGGGGGAGCACCGGCAGCCCCAGGGAGGGTGTTTTTAGGGGGCTCGGTGCCTTTTAATATCTTCTTTTTATCCAGGCGAAATAAGGAGCCGGGGGTCACCCTGTGCCCCGTGGAGGGGGGATGCTGGAGCATGCAGGGCTTTGTGCTTTGGGGCTGGTGGCTCACTGGTGTGGGCAAGGTGCCATGACCCCCTCTCCTCCTCTCTCCCTGCAGTTGTCCCTGAAATGCCGAGCGCCGGAGGTGTCCCAGTACATTTACCAAGCCTACGAAACCATCCTGAAGAACTAAGGTGCTACCGCAGCCCGTCCTCCTCCTCTCCTCCCTTTCCTGCCCGAGGAAGCGGGGCAGGACCCGTGTGCATGTCTCCTCTCCTTCCTGCCAAGGAACCAGCTCCTGGGAATCTCCCTCCAGCCCTGAGGCCCCGAAAATGGAGCCAGCGCTCCCACCTCCCGTTGGGCTGGGGTGGGTGGAGGAGGGCAGGGGTGTCCCTGCCAGTCCCTGCGTCCCTGTAGAAATCTGTGTGTGAGTAATGCGGTGTCCTCCTTGCTGGTGTTGCCCCATCAAGAGCCCTGTTTCACTCTCTGGGTCCCTCCAACTGCTTTTTCTACTGAGCCTGCTGCACTTGGGGGGCTTCTCTCCTCCTCCCCCATGTGCCCCCCACGTCCCCGCTGGCTCTGGGTCTCGTGTCTGCCCGTGGTGGTGCCTGGTGAAGGGTTCAGCACTCCTCGTCCCTGGGAATAGCACCCCGGGGCTCGCTCTGAGCCTCTTTGGTGCCGCTTGGCACCCAAAGTGCTCCATGTCCCTCCGGAGCCCTGGCTCCCTCCTTCCCCTGCGGCAGCTCCTGGCTGTCCCCGCTTTTGTCCCCTGGTCCAGGAGAGCCATGGGTGAGCCCCCAGCCCTTTGGAGAGGGTCTTTTTCCCCGTGGGAGCTGTTTCCAAAGGTCCCAGAGGGCTTGAGGATCTCAAGCCTGTACAAATCAGAGCCTGTACTTAGAAATGTGGTTAAAAAATAAAAAAAAGGGCTTATCCAGCCCCCACAGCGGGACTGGGAGGGCTCCGAGCATCAACTCGCGTGACCCTCGCCCCCTCTCTGCCCCTCAACTGGGGCAGCCGTCCCCCTCCCCAACCCGATGGCTCCTTGCTGTCACCCGTGGGTGCTGGAGAGAAGGTGCTGCCTTCCCCCATGGTGACAGTACTTGTTTTCCCCCCCTCTTCCCCCCGAAATAAAGCCATGGGTCACCCCTAACTCGAAGTGCTCGGTGCAGGAAATATCTAATATATAAAATATAAATATATTGTATGTTCACTTGGTTTAAGCGAACGTTGAATAAAGGTGACATCTGCCCCTGGAGCTGCTGTTGGAGCCGGGGGGGTACCCCAATCTCATTTCCCGAGCCATGGCCTGGTGCTCCCTAGGGAAGCAGGATGCTGTGAGCTTCCTCTCAGCAGTGCCCTGCCCTCCCCGGGAGGAGATAAGCCCTCTCCAGGGCTGGTGGCTGTGGCCTCTGGCTCTGCAAAGCCTGAAGCAGCAAACTCTGCGGTGCTGGGCACGGGGCCAGGGGAAACGGGGCCGAGTGGGTTGTGGGGACAGGATGGTCCCAGGGAAGGTCAAGTGACAGCTCTTGGCCCTGTGCTCTGCTCCTGGCACGTGAAGCTTAGTGCTGGGGGGATGCAGAGCCCTGTCCCTGTCTGTGAGTCCCTCCTGGGGCTGAGTCAGGTCCCTGGGAAGTGCAGCCGGTGCCCTGGCACCGGTGCCAGGCACCCTGCTGGGCCCTGGCACTGCTCCAAGACACCCTATTGGGCACCAGCCCTGTTCCCAGGGAAGATGTGAGGCAGGCACCTGGGGACCACAGTGGATACCCTGCTTTGGGAACCCCTAAGTCACAGCTGGATGGCTGCTACCAGCAGGTCTAAACCCCATGGCGACCCACAACCCACCCAGCCCTCGCCCACCTTGGGCAGCGGCAGAGCAGGGCCATGGTCCTGGGGTGGGCAGCTCTTGGGTGAGGACTCTTGGCTGTGGGGTGCTTTTGCTCCAGACTTTGGAGGCATGGAGGGGTCCTGAAACCAGCCGAAGAGTCCCCATGGCTGCAGTGGGATGTGGAACACCAGGGCTGACCCTACCCCAGCTCTTTCCTCCACCACCGAGACCCCCAGCCCTCCTCCCTTGGGCTTGGGGGGGGGGGGTGTCTCACATCCCTCCCATTCACCACTGGCTGCCCCTCAGCAGGCCCCAACACCCTCCTGCCCCGCCACCGCCGAGGGTCTCACACCCCCAAGACAGATGACTGGACATGGTGGGTTCAGCTCTGTTGGTCTTTACTGGCTCGGGGGAACGCGCGGGGCCAGAGGGGTGAGGGCTGCAGCGGCCTGGGCAGGGGGCTCCATGCACAGCCCCATCCCACCTTAGGGACGTCACCACAGGCTACGGACACTGCTGTGGCCGGCCAGGGGCTGGAGAGGAACAAGCCCTGCCCCAAAACACAGGTTGTGACAACAAGCTGCATGTCCCCGAGTCATTTCAGATATGGAGAGAAAAGGTAGAGGAGAAAGAGAAGAGGAAAGAGACAACGAGAAAAGAAGACAAGAGAAGGCCAAGAAGAGGTGAAGAAGGACATGGAGAAGATGCCAAGAAGAGGTGCAGGACAAGGAGAGGAGAAAAATGACATGAAAAGAAGATTTGAAGAGGAGGAGGCAGCCAAGAAGCAAGGATCACAAAAACAGACGCTTGAGGAAAGAAGGCAAGAGGAGAGTCAAAGATTAGACGAGCTGGTTCTTTTCCAGCCCTATTCCCAGGCGGGTGGGATGCAGTGCTCTGCTCCGGCCACCACCACTGTGACCACACTGTGGCCACCCCCCACCATGGAGCTGCTCCCCATGGGGACCAGTGCATGTCCAGGGCCCTTTGCACCTGGCTGAGGCTGGGGGCTCCTTGCAGAACCCAACCCCAACAGTCATCAAGTGAAGGAGTCCCGGCTCCGTGGCCACCCTGGCTCCATGGCCGTTGCCTGGCTGGGGCCTCTCCATGTGGGTGCCATCACTCGCAGCAGCTCCATGATGTCCCGGGAGGGTGCTGGGGGCTTCTCTCCACCCCGCCTGCCACCGAGCTGTGCCTCTCATGGCCACGTGTCCTCCTCCAGCCCCTCGCGCTCCCGTGGCCCCCAGGTGGGCTCCAGGAAGGAGGAGAGGACGCTCCGCAGAGCCCCCCAAGGCTCGGGGTTACCGGCGGGGGGTCGGGGGGCTGCCCCATAGCCCCGTGGAGTGGGGATCCGCGAGGGCTTCCTGTGGGGCTGCGTGTCCAGCCGGGGCTTGGCGCGGGGGCACGCAGGGACGGCCGGCTCCGCCGCGGCGGGGGCCTCCTCCAGCTCCGCCAGCTCATCCTCCCCCGGCGCCCAGTCCGTGTCGGACCCGGGGCCCCCCCGCGGCTCCCGGGCGTCCCAGGGGGCCGGGAAGCAGCTGCTCTCGTCGGAGGAGCTGGAGAGGGCCGGCCGGCGCCCCGCGTCCGCCGCGCCGGGGGCCAGGGGCGGCGGGGGGCCCGCTCCGTCGCCGCCCCGCCGGCCGTCCTCGGCGGGGAGCCCGTGTTTGCCGGAGACGTTGAGGGAGGAGGAGGAGGAGCTGGAGGAGCAGTACGCCGAGTCGGCGGGGGGCAGCGGGGCGGCGGGGGGGTTCTCCCCGTCCTCCAGCTCCTCCATCATCATCATCCGCGTGTTGGCCAGGAACTCCTCCTCCAGCCGGCGGAAGAGCTGCTGCTCCTGCCCGGGCTCCAGCCGCAGCGGGGCCCGCAGCCGCCGCGCCAGCTCCTCCACCGCCTCGGCCTCGCCGCCCCGCCGGGGGTCCCCCGCCGCCGCCCGCCCCCCGGCCCCTTCCTCCAGGGAGCAGCGGCGCGGGGCGGGCGCGGGGCTGCGGGCGGCCGGGCGGGACGGGGTCCGGCTGCGGGCGGGGCTGGCGGGCCGGGGGGGCTCTGCCCGCGCCCACGAGTGCTGCCCGTCCCGCCGGCGGCTGATGAGCAGCACGGGCTGCGGGCCGGGGGGGCCGTGGCTGCGGGCCCGCGGCGAGCCCCGCTCGGGCACCCGCGAGCGGCCGCGCTCCTCCGGGGCCGCTGCTCCGCCCGGGGAGGGGCCGGCGGGGCGGGGGGGCGGCGGGGGGACCCCCCGGCCGGGGTCCCGGCGGCGGGGGGTGCCCCCCTCCCCGGGGCCCGGGGGGCCGCTCTGCGCGGAGGAGGCCGAGGAGTCGCTGTCCCCCGAGCGGCGGCGGGCGCGGGTGGGAGCGGGGTCGCGGGACCTGGGGGGGGATGGAGAGGAAGTTAAGGGGGAAGGGGGGAGGCTGGGGGGGACGGTGAACTCCCACACTGCACCCCCTCCCCCCAGTCGCACTCCTCATTCCCTCCCATTGCCCCCCCATTATCCCCCCATTCCCTCCCCATTGCACCCCTTCAGTCGCAACCTCATTTCCCATCATTGCACCCCCCATTCCCCTCCCAGCCCTCCCCATTGCACCTCCCATTCCCCCTCATTGCCCCCCATTATTCCCCCTCCATTGCCCCCCATTGCACATCCCCCTTGCACCCCCATTCTCTCCCACTGCCCCCCAACTGCATCCTCATTCCCCCTCATTGCCCTCCCTATTATCTCCCCAATTCCCCTCCATTGCCCCTCCATTATCCCAATTCCCCCATGGTACCCCCAATTTCCTTCATTGCCCCCATTAACCCCCTAATTCCCCCATTATCCCAATTCCCCCCATTGCCCCCCCAATTTCCTTCATTGCCCCCCATTAACCCCGTAATTCCCCCATTATCCCAATTCCCCCCATTGCCCCCCCATTGCCCCCATTATCCCCCCAATTCCCCCCATTGTCCTCCATTATCCCCCTAATTCCCCCAGTTCCCCCCGTTGCCCCCCATTATCCCCCTAATTCCCCCCATTGCCCTCCATTATTCCCCCCATTGCTCCCCATTATCCCAATTCCCCCCGTTATCCCAATTTCCCCCATTGCCCCCTCATTGCCCCCCATTACCCCCCCAATTCCCCCCATTATCCCAATTCCCCCATTGCCCCCCCATTATCCCCCCAGTCCCCCCCCTTCCCCTCATTGCACCCGCCCATTGCCCCCCGCGCCGCGCCGCCATTGGGCAGCCCGCCCGCCCTCCCCGCCAATCACCACCCGGCGGGGGCGGGCGGCCCACAGGCCCCGCCCCCTCTCCTCCACCGCCTGCGCACTGCGCCTGCGCGCTGCCAGCGCGGGAAGAGCCTGTGGGGGCGAGCGGGAGGGGGGGGGCGAGCGGAAGGAACGACGACCCCCATGGCCGCCACCCCCCTACAGAACGGGCTGGCTCCCTCACAGGGAAGGTCGTCTCAGCCCCACGGCAGGCCCCAGCCCCACGGCGGGGCGAATGCCCCGCCGTGGGGCTGGGGCCTGCCGTGGGGCTGAGGCCTCTGTGGGGTTAGGCCCAGCTGTGGGGCTGAGGCCTGAGAGGCAGGCAGTCGTGTGTCCCCCCCCTCCAAGCAGCACCCATGGGTGCCCTACCTAAGCGTTCCGGCTGCCCGTGGCTCAGCGGGGCTCCTGGAAGGGCTGGCAGAGGCGGGCAGAGGGCCAGACCCCCCCCGCGGGGGCAACCCCTCCTGCCTGGCGCTGGCTGGCGGCTTCGGGATGCCCGTGTCCCCAACACCCTTCGGTTGGTGCCCACCCCGCTCGGTCTTGGTG
Organism: Tauraco erythrolophus; assembly: GCF_009769465.1. Classification (NCBI taxonomy): domain Eukaryota; kingdom Metazoa; phylum Chordata; class Aves; order Musophagiformes; family Musophagidae; genus Tauraco; species Tauraco erythrolophus. The sequence goes on from NC_141483.1 coordinate 2,017,161, forward strand.
TGGCTGCTGTCCCCCGAGGTGGGGCCGGCTGCCCGGGGGCGGCGGGGGGTGCTGGGGCTGGAGGCGCGGGAGGAGCTGCCAGGAGCTGGTTTTTGCGAGGGGAAGCTTGCGGTGCGGGGCTGGGGCAGGCGGTGAGCTGGAAATGGAGACATTGAGGTGTCAGAGGGGGCATCCCTTGCCACCCACCCCACCTTTGTGTCATGCCATCACCCCCGCGTTTTCCTGCCAGGGTTTCCCAGGCTGGGGGTTAATCACCTCAGGAACTAATTTGGCCCCAAACCCACCATTTCTCACTCCCTTGTTCCTGTTTCAGCCGGATCAGTGCCCCGAGCAGCCCAGCCCCAGGGAAAGGAGAGCCCGGAGCGGTGAAACGTGGTGAGGTGTGGGAGCACCGGGGGGGGGGGGGGGCAGGGGTTGGGGGTCCCTGGCATCCCCAGGGGCACTCACAGAGAGAGGAGCAGCGGCACGGGTCGTGCTTGTCCAGGTAATGTTCCAGTGTGTCCCAGCCACCGCCAACGCGCACCATCACATGGCTCCTCAGCACCTGCGGACAGCCCGTCACTCTGCCCGTCCCCCAGGACGTGGCTAAAAAGCCACCCCACTCCTGGGGGTGGGAGCTGTGCGCACTGGCCACAAACAGCCCTCCCAGGTCCCCGATGTGGGGCGCTCATACACAGTAAATCCAGCCCGGAGCCCACCCACCACAGGGTCCCTCAGGATGGGTCCCTACTGCTCCGAGAAGCAGGGGAAGGAGGAGAGTGGGGGGGTCCCGGCGTGGTGGTGGTGGGTGATGGGGTGAGAGACGCAGCGGCTCTTACCCGGACAAAGATGAGGGTGCTGGAGTCACCCACTTTGTATTTACCCTCGGAGACCTTGACCATGGGGAACTGGGAGGGGCAGGAGCAGCAGCCCAGGATCTCCCGCACCTGCCGGCAGAGAGGGGAGAGGTCAGTGGGGCGCAGACCCCCAGCTATAGGGCCAGCCCCTATAGATAGGTGCAGGTGGAGGGGCTGTACAGAACCCACGGAGAGGGGGGAGCCCACTTAGTCCCAGCCCGGCAGCTGCCCTCCTCCTGCCCGTGCTTGCCCCTTGCCGCAGCCCCAGGCATCGGGGAGCACCCACAGCACCCACACGCCGTGGGAGAGGGGCCCGGGGGGCTTCCCACAGCCGGCCACCCCTGAGCAGGCTGAGAACAGGCACAACTCGTTTCATCTGCTGCCAGCCTCGCCCCCTGGAGCCCACCCACTCTGGGACCCCCCAGGACACCCCGAAACTGGGAAGGACAAGGAAATCCCCCCTCCCACCCCTCGTAATCCCCAAACCACGGGGGATTTACCCCCCACCAAGCACACTGCTATGGGGCAGGGACCTCCAGCGCCCCACTGCACCCCACATCCATCATCAGAAAAGGGTTAAAACCTCTTTTCTTTTTTTGCCCCCCTGAAGCTTTAACTCATCTGGCACCAAGAAAAGGGTCTGGGGGGGGAGCCGGCCGGGGGCCCCCATGGCTGTGGGACCGTGCTGCCTGCCCGCTGCCTGCCCGCCAGCTGCCTGCTCTATCTGGGACGGCCGCCCTGCCCGCGGCCTGGCCCGGGCTGACGTCAGGGATTAGGCAGGGAGCCACGGGGGGACGCGGGGACGCGGCCACATCCTGCCCTGGCCCGGGGGGGGGACACACGCAGCACCGCCTCCCCCACCCCGAAATTTGTTGGTGTTTTCTTTTTTTTTGCCTAATTCCTCTTTTTTTTTTTTCCCAGTTCTGCCTTTCTGCCCATCACAGGGGTCCAGCCGGGGCAGGATCCGGCCGCTCCGGTTCCCATCCGGGGCAGCAGCTGGGTGGAAAGGTCAGCCTCGAGTGGGGAAACTGAGGCACGGGGTGTGTAGGGGGGGAGGCTGCAGTGAGGAGTGGGAGGGGGTCTTGACATCCGGGGGGGGGGACATGGGGACCAGCCAGGCCGGATCCGGCACCGTCAGGCTCCTCCCCGGCTCCAGCACTGCCCATAAAAGCCGATGGCGAGGAATTACGCAGCCCGGAAAAATGCAGCTGGGGTTGGCAGCACCCGGCCAGGGGGGCTGGGGGGGTGTTTGGGGAGCAACAATGAAGCAGGGGGCACCCCCTTTTGCAGTGGCACTGGCTGGAGGGGGGGGTGCAGGATGCTCCCCACGCCCCCCCACCCCCCAAGTATGGCGACTGCGGGACTTAATGAGGAATTGGGGTTTCAATTAAAAAACAGCTTTGAGCTTAGGGGGTCAGGGGAGGGCAGACCCCCCCCGTGTCCCCCCGCCCTGTCCCCCCCGTGTCGCCTCCCCGTGTCCCTGTATTAATCCACTGCCACGCGTGCAGGCTGGATCCTGCACCCAGCCTGCCTCTAATCCCTCCTGAGCCTCCTGGCCCCCCACGGTGGGGGGTGGTCCCTGCACCCCAGCTTGCAGAGGGGACCCTCCCCTCCCTCTCGACATCCCAAATTGTGGCCATGAGCAGCCGGGATGGCCCCACGTCCGTCTGTCCATCCCTGGAGACACCAGCCTCAAGGTGCTGGATCTGGGCAGGAGCAGGTTCCCAGAGTGGGGACCACCGTGTGTGTGTCCCAGCAGGGAGGGAGTGGCTGGGGCAGAGGTGGTGACACCCACGTTCCCCCTGTGATTATGGCCACGGTCACCAAAATAACCCATCCCGATGTCAGGAGGCTCCACTGGGCCAACCACGGGCCACAGAGAGCCTGGTTGGGTGGACAGAGAGGACCTCCCACAGGCCACGGAGAGCCTGGTTGGGTGGACAGAGGGGACCTCCCACAGGCCACGGAGAGCCTGGTTGGGTGGGTGGAGAAGGACATCCCATGGGCTGCAGCCAATCTGGTTGGGTGGATAGAGAGGCCCCACAGGCCACAGAGCAGCCCGTTGGGTGGACAGACAGGCCCTCCCGTGGACCACAGATCAGCCTGTTGCGTGGACAGACAGGCCCTCCCGTGGACCACAGAGCTGCCCGTTGGGTGGGCAGACAGGAACCAAGCGCAAGGCTTCCAGGGGAGCGAGTCTCACCAGCTCATCCAGGTTCTTCAGGTCGCAGAGGGTGATGGGCCGGGTCCTGCCGGGGTAGGCGAGTGCCTGGGGGTCCCGGCTCTCCTGGCGCGTGCCCAGCACGCCGGAGGCCATTTGGTCCCTCATCTCCTCCTCAATCTCCTCCTCCATCTGGATCAGCATGGGGGCCAGCATGCCAAACTTAGAGCCCCTCCTGGCCACCTCCAACAAGCAGAGGACAAAGTTCTTCTCATTCTTCTTCAGCACCAAGTCATTGGTCTCGAACATGAGGACATCCTGGATGCCGAGGTCCTGCCGGCACCACTGGATGAAGTTGGAGACGTTATCCCGGGCGATGAAGGAACCGGGCACCACATTCTTGGCTTGGAAGACAACCTCGTTCCGGGGGACGCGCATGTGGGCGGCCACCTCGGGGTGCTGCTGCTGGAAGTCCAGGGCGGTGCGGTTGACGTTGTTGGCGTGGCGGCAGAGGTGGCAGCCCGTCTCCAGGCTCTCCAGGAAGGTGTCCACCTGGATGTCCAGGTCGTAGAGGGTGTTGAACCACTCAGCCAGGTCCTCCTTCATGGCCTCCAGGTACTCCTCGCTGGAGCGGAAGGGGCGGATGCTCTTGGAGGCAGCCGATTGGATGTGGCTCGGGTCGGCCATGGTGAGCCACCTGCTGGGGGGGTCACCAGCTGCTGTTATGGGCAGACATGGGCAGGCAGCCCCCTCCCCACCCCACCCTGACCCCCCACCAGAGGCTCCTCCCCAAGCACAGTTTGGTCACCTGCTGTCCCCCGCCCTGGTGACCCCCTCCGTGCCTCAGTTTCCCCCCCCTCTCCCCTGTGGGCATGGGGGTCACCACCACCATCTCCAGAACCTGCCTGTGCCCTGCCAGCACCCACAGCACCGGCACCCTGTGTGCCCCCACCCAGTGCCCCCCCCCCCCCGTGTCCCTTCTGACCCGCCCTCCAGGTTAATGAGTCACTTGTCACCCACGCCCACCCCCCCCCCCCAGACCCCACTGTGGGGGCTGCGGTGGAGAGGACACGCCCCCCTTCCCTGCCCCCCCCCCCAAGCTGCCCAGTCATGGTGGGTGTCACCACTGTGGGAGCAGGTGCCACCCTGAGGGAGCCGGGGCCAGGGGCAGGGAGGAGCCCCCCCGGGGTGAGGGGGGGGCTGTGGGGGTCTGACCCCAGCGCTCAGCTATGGGGGGTTGGGGGGGGGGGCTACCCAGGGGGCCCCTGCACTCCCTGGCCAGGGGATGCCAGAGCTGGTGCCCCCCAACACACCCTTCTGGGACGGGGGGGGCCCAGTGCCCCCCACTGCCGCCCTCCCCCGGCATCCCCACACCCTGGGGGGGTTCTGCCGGGGGGGGTTCTACTGGGGGGGGGTGTCTATACCCGGGGGCCCCCCTTCCCGGGGGGGCGGCTTCTCCGAGGGGGGGGCCGCTTTGCCGGGGGGGGTTCTCCTGCGCGGGGGGTCCCCGCCCCGGGGGGGCGGTCGGTCGGTCTGTCTGTCTGTCCGTCTGCCGGGGCGGGGGGGTGGGAAGAGGGGCAGCACCTGCGAGGCAGATGCCGACTTGTGCGGGGGGGGGGTGGAGGAACGGACGGACGGACGGACACACGACACACGCGGGGGGGGCCACAGGGACACCCCCCCACACCCCCCACCCCCCCCCGCACTCACCGCCGGCTCCGCGCTCCGCTACCGCCGGGCCGGGCCGCGCCGCCCGCCCGCTCCGCGCTCCGGGCCGGGCCGCGGCTCCGAGCGCCGGGGGGGCCCCGCCGCCGCGCGGCCCCGCGCAGCCCCCGCCGCCATCCGCCGCCGGGCGCGGAGGGGCCGGAGCGGAGGGGAGCGGAGAACGCCCGCCTGCCCGCAGCCCCGCGCCGCCGCCGCCGCCGCTGCCGGCCGGGAAGTTGGAGGCGGCCCAGAAAGGGCCGGGACGGGAGCGGCGGGCGGGGGCGGGCGGGGACGGGCCGGCACGCGGGACACGGGCACGGCGGGGGGGGCGCGGGGGGCACGTACACCGACCCGGCGACACGCACCCCCCAGCCCGGGACCGATTTGCCCCGGGGGAGCCGCACCCGCTCCGGGGAACCCCCTCCCCCCCACCCCCCCCGCCCCGCCAAATCGGAGCAGCCCCGCCCGCGCCCGCCGCAGCGTCCCCGCACCCTGCCCCGGGACGGGCAGGATCGGGCCCTTCCCCCGCTCCCGGGAGCGAAGTCCCGTCGGAAGCGGGCCGGGGGGAGGTGGGGAAACTGAGGCACGGGGCAGCGCAGCCGCTCCCCTGCAGCGGGGGGGCGGAGTTCAGGGGGCATTTCCCCCCCCCGCCCCGAAGGTGCAGAACAGGCGGCTCCATCCCGGCGGCTCCATCCCGGGGGGGCGCGGGGCCGTGTCCCCCCCCCTCCGCCCCGGGCAGGGACGCTCTCAAGAGATGCCACCAGCGGTTCGGTTAGAAACAGCAGGAATTTTATTTAAAAAAAACCGTCACAACCATCGACATCGGTACAGTCTCGCCGCCGGCCCCGCGCTCGCGCCCATGCTCGCGCCGAGGGGGGCGCGGGGGTTTAGTTCCCGTTAAACAACCGGTTTTAAAAGGGGGGAGGGGGGAAAGGGGGGGGAAAAAAAAAAAAGATAACTCGGGACGCTACCGTTGAACTTGGTTTTAATGTTTCTCCACAAACGGTGAAAAATACTAAAGTACAGACAAGGAAGGATCATAATGTTGCGGCCAACATTATAAATATGGAATTATAAATTTAAAACATTTTTCTGGTTTAAAAAATAAATCTGGTAGTAAATGCAGCTCCGCGGGCTCCGGCTCTAGTAGGGCCGGTCTCTGCGCTCCTGGCGGTGCTCGCTCCTGTGGGTGGGGAGAGCTGGCATCAGTGGCGGTGCCCCTGGGACCCCCTGCCCGGGCCAGGGAAGGGTCCTCGCCCACCACCCACACCCAGCCTGGGTGCCTGGGCAGGGAAGGAGCAGGATCCCAGTGCCACCCCTTTCACCTTCCCTGGTGACCAAGGTTTGCCCCCTCCCCAGCGGTGCCCCGGCCCCCCCAGCCGCTCTCTGCCCACCCCTGTACCTACTTGTCCATCTTTCCCGGTCCCCCGCGCCGTCCTCTGCCTCCGCCTCCCATGGGTTCCATCAGGGGTCCCGGTGGGCCCCCGGGGCCCCCTCCTCCTCGCCGTCCGCCTCCTCCGTAGCCACCTCGATCCATACCCCGGCCTCCTCTGAATCCACCTCGGTCTCCACCGCGGCCTCCTCTGAACATGCCACCGGGTCCCCCGCGGTCCATGAGGCCACCTCCTCGCCCGCCTCTCATGCCCCCGGGGCCGCCTCTGCCGCGGTCTCCGCCTGGCAGAGAGGAAAGGCCCCTGAGAGCAGCCGGAGGGGACACGCAGCCCCTCTGGACCCTCCTCCGTCTGGTCCGACCCTGCCCCACTGAGCTTGGCACGTCCAGCTCCAGCACAAACACTGGGAGAACATCCAGGAGCTGTCGGGAACCCAGAGGGCAACCAACCCCGCAGGGCAGCATGGTGAGCACAGCAGAGCTGTGGCTAATTAAGCGGGCACTAACGAGGTGAAAGCCGTGTTTTGGGGAGCTGGAGACAGCCCCAAGGAAGGAATCCGGCAGCGTGAGGAGAGCTGGGAAGTGCTGGGGTGAGAGAGAGAGCAGAGCGCTCCCAGCCTCCATTTCCCAGCTCGAGGAGGGATGACGCCCCAGTAGCTCTTGGGGCTGGAAGCAGCTGCTCCCCGGGAGCCCTGAACCAGGCTGGGTGCGGCTCACTGGAAACCCGGGCGCCTCCGGCGCAGCTGGGAACTCTACCACACACGTACCTGGAGGGGGGAACGGGGGTGGAAGAAACCCTTCTGGTTTGGGAGCCTTGCACTGGTTGCATTCTGTTCTCCAGGCAAAGTTCTGGTTTCCACATCCCCTGGGTAAAAACACCAGTTAGCAACGACCGGGACGGTTTTCCCAGTCCTGGACCAGTGATTCCCGGGGGGCTGCCTGGCCCTTCACAGGACAGGAGATGCAGGAGCTGCGCAGCAGGACCCGGAGCAGTCGGCCGGGCTGCTGGCTCAGCCGCGTCCTCCCAGGCAGCGACACCAGCCCTGCCTGCTCCGGAGGGAAGAAAGGAACTTCCTCGGAAGGCCCAGCAAGTTATTTTGGGAAAGGCCTATTTGTCCCGGCCAGCACCTGGGACACAAGGGCCCGTCCTGCGGGCTCCGAGATGAGAGAGGGCTGTAGCCACCACGCGGCAGTGCCTATGGAGGTGCCGGGCTCACGCGGAGCTGCTGTGACGCGCGGCACAGGCAGGCAGTGCGGGATACTCACGGATTGGGACACTGCCAGTCGCCGGCTCGGTGCTGGACACTCCCGCCAGAGGGGTTTCCCCTGGATCCCCGTGGTCCTCTAGAGGAGAAGCCACCCCTGTCTCCTCCTCTGCCTCCCATCCGGCCCATGGGGCCACTCTGGCCGCCAGGTCCCCCTGGGCCACCGGGTCCCCCTGGACCTGCAAGAAAGGCTCTGTGAATCCCAGGAGGCCCTGAGCACGGCTGAATCTCTGGCTGTGCCCTTCCCTGACCACGGACGTTACCTCCGCGGAGCGGGGGAGGCATTCCCCGCTGCTCGCGTGGCGGCATCCCGCCTCGCATGCTGTTCATCGGGCCCTTCTTCCGCGCGAGGGTAACCTTGAGCTTGCTCCCCTGGAAATCCTTCCCTAGGAGGAGGAACACAACGGCAAGAGCGTCACTTTGTGCGTCCGGCACTCACCACGTCCAGGCATCGCACGCGTTTTTCCACGGGACACACAACTGCACCCACTCCTTAATCACAGGGGGAATTTTCACCTGGGTCAAAGGCAGCAGAAGGGGAAAATTCCACTCGTGGGATGAAGATAAACTCCCGCTACAGGAGGTGACAGGTGACAGAAGCCCGGGCAACTAAGGACAACCTCAACCCAAGCATCGGGCATATCTGTTCCAGTTAAAACCAGCAACTTCTTGGGGAAAAGCCTGAGCACCCAGAGCTGGCTTTAAACCACTACGATCCTCCGCGTGCCCAGGACAGAAATGCCGACTTCGGTCGGACAAGAATTGAGTTCAGCAATCCAGAACAAACCGATTCCGTCCCAAAACGCACCCCGCGTACTCACCATCAAACCACTCGACAGCTGTTTTGGCAGTGGACGGGTCATCGTAAGAGACCGTGGCGTCTCCTTTCGGTTTGCCGGTCTCTTTATCGATGTAAAGGTTTATCATGGGCTGCCCAGTCCTCTTGTTCATCTGGTGGGACAGCAAAACAGCACCTCGTGTCACAGCTCCCCACGAGCTGAGCAAGGATTCGCCCTCCTCCCATCTGCTTTCGACTCGAGACAACCCAGCCTTGTTTTGGCAACCCCGTGGCAGAGGAGATGGCCCCTCTGCCTCACCACGGGTGGCAGCTACTGCCCAAGCAACCCAACGGATGAAGGAACCGGCCCAGAGCAGCACTCTCTGGCCCAACAGGCCTCTCCCGTGTGTGCCTGGAACTGAGCCGCATCCTTGCTGGATCCTCTCCCCACCACCCCGACCCCTCACGCTGTCACATGTCCCACCCGTGCCAGACCCCCAGGGGCACGTTTCCTCCACGGCTGTAAGCGCTGGTGCTCCTGCACACCCAATCCTCGCATCACGAGGGCCAAACCCTGTCAAGGTTCTTTGGGAAAAGCTTGAACTACAGGTCAAGGCCAGGCTGCGGTCATCATCCTGCCCAACCAGCCAGCGACCTCCCAGCTCCTGGGAATGAAGGGCTAAAGGGAGACGGAGCAAGGTGGAGGCAGGGAGGAGGTGGGCAATCCCTTTCCCCTGTGCCCCACCAGCCGGAGGCCGACGCGTGTTCCTTCTCACCTTGACGACACCGCACTGTTTGAAGAAATCTGCCAGATCCTCCAGGGTCACGTTATCATTGAGTCCCTGCACGTAAACCGAACTGTTGTCCGAGTCCTCGTCTGGGTCCATGGGTGGGCCTAGGAGATAATTCACGGTGTCATGGCAGGGAGAGGAAGGCAGCGACACAACGGCACGGAGCGCTTCCGGTCACGGCAGCCCCTCGGCCACCTGCGGCTTCGTGCCAAGGGTGGCGACTCTACACCACCTCCTGCACGTGGGCAGACGGACAGACAGACACCCACACCCACCCAGTGCCAGCAGAACCGCTTTGTTATAACGGGACACATCCATGACGAGACATGAGGAAGACCTTCGCGCCCTTCAGGCTCTCCCACATGGACATCCACCCCTCCCTCGCCGCGCTAACCCCCCCCTTTTCCGCAGCGGCGTGCCCATCCTGGAAGGCTGACGCGTAACTTCCAGCCACGCCTGGGCCAGAGGAAGAAAGAGCCACACGGCGACAGGGTGGCACGAGAGGACGGGCTGGAGCGCGGCCATGCCGTGGGCTAAGGCTGCCTGAACCGAACCGCAGAGCAGCTCCGCAAAAGCTCCCCCAGTGTCCGCGGAGGACAGGGAGCATCTGATGAACACATGTGGTTTTCCACCAGTCCAGCTGTTCCAATGAATCAAGGAATAAATGAAACGGCCCGGAAGAGACCGCCAACGGCGGAGCGTCCTCACGCTCCTACGGAAGGGCATGGCGCGGGGCTACGCCTGCTCCGCCTGCAGCTCCCGTGCGGAGCGGCCGACGAGCACACCATCTTGGCAGAGTCCGAGCACAGGATCTCGGAGAGTCCCAGCAGTTATCAGCAATTACCTAAATCAAGGTCCGGTCCTTCTTCCATGTGTCCTGCCAGGCGGGAAAGAACCATAAGAAGGCGTGTTAGTGCGCGCCCTGCGGGCCGAGGAGCCGACACACACAACACTATCTACTTAAACCGCCGTTCGATGGCGCTGGTTAAACTGGAGCTGACTGGCATTGCAAAAAATCAGCAATGCCCCTTTACTCGGGGATGGGTTTGCTATTTTTAGCCGCCTTTCGAACCATTAACCACTATTACACTTCTTATTTTTTTTATTTATTTTTTTTTTAGTGCGTTACCAGGCCAATCAGTTTTACGTCCATTACTAAAAAGTTACTTTACCAAAAAAATGTCTTAAATCCAAACCATTTATTTTCCCCAAATTACAGAAGCGGTTGCTCAATTCCTCCACGTTACCCTGTGTCCTGTAACCGCATACCCCTACGCATCGCCGGCAGTACCCATTACAGTCTTGTTGCATATGTCATTTTAACCACTTAAACGAATAAAAATTACACTTTGTTCTAAAAACTGACTGCAAGTTTTTTTTTTTAATTTTTTTTTTTTTTTTTTTTTAACACTATCCATTGTAATGCTCAAAAACTTACCACCAGGCTTATTGAAGCCACCTCGCTCTCCAGCGCTGCTGGGGGGATAAACGAAGAAATGAAGGCCTTTCCCTTTACAAAGCCAGTGCCGCTCTGAGCCTCTGCGGCTCACTGGGAAGAAGGGCACTGGCTAAACATCTCCAAACAATGCATCTGTCTCTCTCTCTCTCTCATCTTGGCACTATGCCTTTCTTCAGGGCAGCTCGCTCAAAATTTCCTTTACATATAACGCAACCTCGCTTGTCTGGTTTTAGACACCACTTGGCTGTCGGTACCCTCTGCATTACTCGTCGGGTGTATTAGCAGTGCAATACTTGGCCCAAAAAAAACCCGTTTTCGAGCGTGACAAATGGAGCTTTTTGCTTCAGAGAAATCGTGGGGTCGTTCGCTGGTCAACTCCCTCCCCTCTGTGTGTCCATAAAGGTGCACCCTCAGCCTCTCGCAGCACGAGAGCGAAACGAGCCCGCGGGTCCCTGACATTAACAGTTAAAAAGGGAGGAGACAACCACACGCGATACCTACAACACAGTCCGGATGACATTTCCGCTAAAAACCTCGGTATAAAGCCATACATTCGGGTCACGACTGAATTTAACAAGTCTGTGTGGAGGGAGAACTTACAGAGTACAGCAGGGGCTCGAAGGCCTGGGGTGCAGCTTTGTGGACACAGACCAGAACGGCAGATTTCGGCACGCGCCAGCGCGAGCTGGCATGGCCGCAGCTTTCGGCGAAAGCTTTGGCTGAAGCGTTCAGCTAAGACTGCTTTCGAGCGCCGGTTCAATTAGGAAAATGCCACCTGAAAAGGATTTGGATGTTTCTTGCTCTTTTTTCGGAGAGGCAAAAGAGCTGTTTGGAAGGAGACGAGCAGAGGAGGGAGAGCACCGTCTGTTTTCTAGCAAGTATTGCACCTCTAATACCGGGAAAGAAAAACGTCGTCAATACACAGTTCCAAGCTGTTGCATGCAGCTTTGCCTCCTTTTGTTAAAGTACACACCATTTACGTAATGTCTCTCTTTTTAAACACAGACGTTTACACTTTTTAACGTTACACAATTCTAAAGTAGTATGTTATACCTCCTCTGGTTTTATTACCAAACAACAAGTAGGCAGTTACCAAAGTTACAGAAGGATTCCATTTACACAACGAATACATTTGGTTAAAAATATTCTATGTATATTTTTCCTCTCCATATGGACACCGTGTCTAGTCCCACTTTTCATTATGCTGCCGGCTGAGTACTGAGTACGGGTACTTTTTAAGTACTGAAGTGTATACAAGGCTCTCACTTTGTAACCTGTAGCATATAAATGCGACAAAGCATGTTAAAAAGTTTCCATGTTTAACAGCCAATGAAAATAGAAAATAACGGAGTCAATGAAAAAGGGCACGTTAATAACATCGAGCTCCTTACCTGCCGGAGACACTGAAATCCATCACCACAGCATGCTAAGAGGGCCGAGTTGCCCTACCCGCCCCTGGAAGGCCACCTTGTCTATGGACAGCAGAAAGTCTAGTCCATAAAGCAGGGGGCCCTTCGCAGCGGTCTAGTCAGGTGGGAATGGCTACGCACACAATTTAAGCTCGGATTAGGGTGCGAAATCGGAGACGGGATGACAAATCTTTTGCATGAGAAGCTCCGAAGGGGCTAGAAATTTGAAGATGTGATGATAGACATTTCAAGTGTCTACATCTACGTTAAACCATTAGAGATAAATACATCATGGGTGAAATCTTTATGCAGAACCGTGGAACTCTCTTCCACTCAAGCCAATTCGAGCCAGATGCGTTCCGACACAAGCCAGACTTTTTCTTCCGTTTCCATACACCGGTAGTTGTATTTCTCCGATAAAGATTTCATGCCACTTCAAATCATTTCGACAGAGCTATGCAGAATGGGACTATCGATTGCCAAACTCTGGTTGCCACTAGGCCGTAAAACACCTCCACAAGTTGCCTATCAAGGAGAAGCTGTAATTCCGGCCGCCCTGCCAAGTACCAGGGCTGGCACTGCGCATCCCACGCCACATCTCCAGTGTGCACCTAGGGACACTCTGCATAGCTCTGAACGACTGGTGTGAAGGGATGGAACACACACAAAGCTACCTCTTCCTTCTCTTAGGAGCCTTTGGGATCAGTCCTTCCTCGCAAAACAAACATCCCAGACGGGGAGACACGCTGCTGACCTGAAGGCACAGGTTTACCAAACCAGGTTTTGCCATCAGTTAAAATGGCCAAACTGATTTAGACCACCTGAAAGCTCCGAGGGGGAGCCGAGCCAGATCCCTTCACTTTCTCGGGGTCTTTCTTCACGCTCCACCCAAGCTCTAAGTGTTCTGCCCACTCAGAGTCATGGCTTCGACAGCAGCAGTCTGCCCCGGGCACAGCTCCGCGCGCTGCTGCCAAGGCGAAGAGGCTGACGGCGTAACGTGGGGCTGACACGAGGCTTCTGCCTTGTACATACCTGAACTGGCAAGGTGCCCACTACTGAGGCACAGGGAGTGACTCCTGGACCTGGCGGAAGGTTTGTGTGTGTTCGATCCAGAGCTACTGTTAAACTCCACAGAGGGTTTCACCTCTGCGTGACCACGAAGGGAGCTGAAAGTTCCAGGTTTAGCAACACCCCTAATTCCCCCCCGGGCCCAACCAGCTGCAGGACATCAAAAAAGTAGATCCTGCTCCTATTTCCCCGAGGATAATTTTGCCATGAATTAGAAGCAATGCTGCTACAGAGATGTTCCCCACAGAAGTACTGTTGGGAACGTCAACCTTTCAGTCCCTTCTTTCCATTTCAAATCCTATGGGTAAACCAGAATTAGGTAAAAGGAGAAAAGATTTGCTCTTACCCCATTCCACCGCGTCCTCCTCCCCGCCCACCTCTGCTCATGCCTCCGCGATCATATCCCCCTCTTCCCCTGCCCCGGTTATCAGGGCCGCTCATATTCCGGTTCTCTCCTGGGCCTGAAAAGCCTCCGGATTCCTGTCCGTACATGTTCATGCTGCTGGGATGGTCCTGACGGAACGAGCCTGAGGAAGTTTGGAAGAGAAATGTTAGGGAGCTGCAGACAAGGGTGGGTCGAAGCTGCCTGTCCCCTTTCTAAGCCCTTTTACCTGCCTTCAGCACCAGAACATCATTGTGACAACCATTTGCTTACAGCGACAGCGTTCGTTTGAGTAGAGCTGTGCCACATTCCTGTTTGCAGAACCGAGTTCTGGGTTCGGCCCTTTGCCCCTGCCCCAGGCGAGTCGTTTTTCAGTGAGAAAGGGCAAAATCCAGCTACGGTACGCTCTCCTCTCAACGCAGCTACGAGCTTTGGACCCAAAGTTACACCAAGCCTCCTTCAGAGGCAGCCCACCGTGCAAGGGCGAGGGAGAACGGCCCCTTCCTGCACAACCACGCAGCTCTGCTCAGCACACTCACTCTGCTGGCCGTAGCTGCTGCTCTGCTGGCTGTACTGGCTGGGGGTCTGGCTGTAGGATCCCGTCTGGGGTGGGTAACTCGTTGGTGGTGGCTGCTGCCCATAGCTGCTTTGTTGGCCATAGCTAGTCTGCTGTCCGTAGGTGCTCTGCTGCCCGTAGGTGCTCTGCTGGGAGTAAGTGCTCTGATCGTAACTGCTTGGCTGCGTGGAGGAATAGCTGGAAGACAAAAGCATTGTGAAGGTGGAAAGATGAGTGCATCAGGCTGCCAAAACGGCTCACGCTGGAAGGTAGTGCAATTATAAGCCATACGTACTGTCGTAAACCATTTTAAAAGGTGAAGTCATCCTGTGGAGGCTACTCTGGTGCCAGGAGGCAAAATAAACCTGGTAGATTGCTACAGGCAAAATCCACGCCATCGTTCACAATTTATTCCTACCTCCAGGAAGAGGCGGAAGCGCCAGGGCAAGAGTCACTGGTAACGCAAGTAACAGTCTCCCTTTCTGCCTTGGCACTGGGATATTTTCGGCTGGTGGATGATAAAACGGTCCCCCCTCACCCATCTCAGGCTTTAAGAACTTCAAAACATGCACTTTACAAGTCAGCATCAGCATATGAAAGACACCTGAGGGGAAGCGGTGAGCCCCTGGGCAAAGCCACGCATAAGGAGGCAGCAAAAGGTCACTGTAACACACTCCGTATCTAGAAAATTTTATTTTAAAAACATTTGTTTTTAAAATAAAACAATGACAACACCGTTACACCTTGCTACTGCACATTGGTGTATGTGCTCAATCGCAGCCTCATCTTACCTACGAAACGTAGTACACCAAGGAGAACCACACGTCCCCCCTCCCGGACACCAAAACTCTTTTTACAGCTGTTCATTTGAAATCCCTTGAGAAAAACCCTTTTGCCTGAGCTAACCCACAAGTTCCCACACCAGCTTGGCCTGCTGGGAGAGTTACCTGGTAGGAGGATAGGAGGGAGGCGCGGTGACGGGCTGCATGGGGTAGCTGGCAGGCACCTGAGGATAGCTGTAGTTGCTCTGTCCATACCCTAGGCTGGGCTGGCTGTAACCTGTCGTACTCGACTGCGGCTGGCTGGTCTCTGCCGGTTTGCTGCCATCCTGGGGTCTACGGAGCAGTATGGAACAAGAAGGAAACGTTGGTGCAAACCCCCATCTCTGGCAGCAGTGAAGGTGCTCAGATCCCCGCTGAGACAGAAGGGCACTACCTATTTCTTTGGGTAGCGTTACAAGCTGGCACCGCATCGCTGTCAGTCGCTCTGGCGGCAGCTAATACGTGCTCATTAAACACTGAACATTTCAGCACCTGCCGACTGGGTATTTGCCCCCTCCCCCGCCATCAGGAAAGGCCTGGGAAGCATCCTGAACAGGGAGCTGAACAGAGGACTGCAGCTTCTGTTCACCAGCTGAGCTATGAAACCGAAGGGGAGGGATTTAGGCTTTGGCTCTCGAACCGAGCCAGGGTCGTGAAACGGGCAGGAAGGCGGTCAGCAGCACGGCCCCTCCGCTCCAGCGGCGTTCGCACGGCGCTTGGAAAGGATTAGCTCAAAAGCAGCCAGAAACGTCCTCAGTTAAATGCACCATTGTTCAGTTTAGAATCCAGTGCAAGCAGACATTGCCTCATACACGTCATCCAATGAAAGGGAAAGGATGTTGGGGGTTGAACTAGATGACCTTTAAAGGTCTCTCCCAACCCAAACTATTCTATGTTTAGTATTTACCCACAAGGCCTGAAAATAAAGAGAACCCTCTGCATGTGATTCACGTCTCCTTTTATATCTGTCCCATATTGTTTATAATTTCTTAAGTGTTTATTAGAGCGGAGTAAAAAGAGTTAAGCTACTTCTGTTGTACAAGTTGGGAAAAAATTATTTTAAATGATGTCAGGATTCATACTAGAAGGGTAATCTGACAGATATGGACAGAGCTGTGCCAAGCTCGCCTTTCCTTACTGGAGTGGTTGCTACAAACATCAGGTAAATGAATACAGCCGTCTTCCCTGACTACTGAGTGAGTTTCCATTATGTATTCTAAATCTTTCATATCCTGAGCAAACAATTAAACTAAATATACTATTGCCAGTGCCCAGACACAAGAGATTTAAAAAGGAAATGGTTTTCCGCATGTGCATCCACTCCAGAAGTCACAGTACGTAACAGCATCCTGCCTGACCCTGTGACTCAAGATCAGACCAGACTGGTCCATTTTCTGTTCCACACCATGAGTCAAGAGCCCGTTTTTGACGCTTGGTTGCTCTCCTCATCTCCCAGTAACAGCGCTGACTCACCGCGCCACAGCAGAACCTACCTACGCTGCCTCCCCCAGCCCCGGAACGCGGCGGGATCGGATGCGGCAAGAGCAGAGCTCTAGCACCAACAGGCAGAGGAAAGGTGTCAGCAAACCCAGCGGGCCCCAGTTCAGCTGGTGGTGTGCCGAGGCTCTCCCCAGTGGCAGGGCAAACGCAGGCTGAGGAGCAGGAGAGGAACCAGATGTTACCTTGCGGGAGCGGGAGCTGCTGGCTGCTGCCCGTAGGCTGGGTAGGCGGGCTGGGTGCCGTAGGCGGACGGCGCTGCGTAGGAAGCCTGGGTGGTGGTAACCGTAGCGGTGCTCGTATCGTAGGCGGCTGTGCCGTACCCCTGGACGGGCTGACTGTACGCCGGGGGGGCAGTCGGGGCGGTGTAACCTGCAACAGAGGACAGCCTCATCAGATTAGCTCGGCGACCTTCGCTCGTCACCTCTCAGGCTATCGCGCTTCTGTTGATGGTGAATCAGATCTCAGGCACGGCACCCATTGTACCATTGCAAAAATATCATGGATGAAACTGGAAAACGATGAACTCGCCCATGCCACCCCTTCGCCTTCCTCGGAGAAGCCCCCTGCCCTGGGAAGCCTCAGCCTATGGCTCCAGCTCTACCCTCACCACCCCAAAACCACGCTCCGAGGAGCTTTCTGGAAGCCACCTTTCCATCAGCATCCAAAGGCTGTTTGCTCACAGCTAATGTAACAACACGCAGGGCAAGCTGAGGCACGTCTTCTGGACACAGGAAGACTAAACAAAGCTCCTGTTAGCCCTAAAGTAAAAGAAAACCAACCCATTTAAGAAGTACGGTCCCATCCTTTCCGCTTTCTTTAAAAATAAAAGCACAAAATGGCACCAGGCTGACCTGACGAGTCTTTTTGAGCCATTTATGAAATCTTATTTTCCATCAGCCATTCTGGATACAAAAGAAAAGCACTTTACATTTGCTCTAACTTAAGAGAAAGGTCAAAAAAGACACATAAAGTAGCTTCTGATGTTTCATGTAGCTTCGCTTTTCTTAGAATTTCAGTTTGTTTTAGCTAAAAGGCTTAGAGATCATACATTTATTTCTGAACAATTTTACAAGAACATCCAAGATCCTGAAACAGCTCCACCTAAGTTACTCTTTCCAGCAGCCGCTGCCGTATAATTTAGCCGACCATTCGGCTTGTCACACAGGTGAACTATAAACCCGGAATTAACACGGTGGCTTTTTATAGTTAAGAACCTTGTGAGCAGGTTTACAAATAACGAAACGGGAGACTTACATGAAAAAAGATCAATTAAAAGTTTTGTTAGCAAAAGCTGACTTACTAAAATATCAAACATCGATTGCCAAAGAGCAGCCAACTGGTCCGTGTCTTATTGATGTGATCTTAACTGCGTCAAGATAACAGCTTCTCCATCACTTCTTATTTTTAATAAACACAGGACACTTGTCACATACTCTTCCTTCTAATTATACAGCGTTTCAGGTAAATCGTGCTGTAGCTTTTTAGTTCAACTCCCTAATTTGCAAGACAAACATACTTCCAGCAGAACCTAGCGTGCCCTCCGGAAGCACCGCGGTACTTCCACTTCTCGCTGTCCCTGCCACAAAATCAGGACCCTTCCCAAAGGCTCTCTGAATCAGCCAGTAAAGAGGAAGAGAAGCGAGAGGAGGAAGTTTGCACAGCACATTAGTTAAAAAACCCAACCTCAGCTTTCTGTCCTGACAGAATTTTCCAGTTAGCCTCAAGATCCTGACGATGGGGACACAGCCTGTCCACCCTTACTGTCACCTGCAAGAGGTAGCCTAAAAACCCCCGCCCGCTCCCACAAGCCTTTTTCCTCTTGCCCTGGACCCCCGACGCTGGTCACGCTCTCACCCTCCCGCTGAGCGCTATGGGCTGACTTCCACACGGCAGGGCTGCCGACCTGGGAACAAGAAGTTCGTGTCCCACCAGGAAATAACTTGCACGAAGCACTAGCAAGCCAGTTTTCATGGCTGTTATTCCTTTTTGCTGAGAGGTTCTCTGAAAAGCACAGTGGTTTTGAGCAGGGTGAACGGGATGACGCTGAACGGGATAAAACGATCTTGATTTTTAAAGCCTCGGACAATTTTATACAGGCTAAACACGTAAATGTCAGCCACCACAGCACTTCCACAGGGAGCACCGACACCAGAAGTGAAAGGAATCCTTATTTGAACTGGCTGAAGCCTGACCACTCACTACACAAGCCTGCTGTTTGCCTAAGTACAGCCTGCAGTAAGTGCCGCTGAAGCCACAGCCCTGGCTGTCCTCAGGCAGACTCGGAGCCACCGGACGGTCCTCCCACATCTGGGCCCCCTCTCTCAGAACTTTTCCACGGCAGCACTAACCTCTCCAAGCAAGCGATCCAGTCTGCTGACACCTGGCTCTGCATGGTCAATAGAATAAAAGGGAGGAGAAAAAAAACCAAATCCTGAATTTTAATACTTCAGCTCTAGATGGAGCATTCCCCTCGCGTGAGCGTGCTCCGCAGGGAGGGTCTGTACCAGAAAAAGAAGAGGCAGTGATTTAATATCCCACTGGTCTAAATTTTCATTTCGACAATTTGGTTTAGATACTCTGAAAATCCTCAAGAGCTGTATTTTTGAGGGGGGTATTTACATGGCAACACTTCTCTCTCCTCCTTACCAGTTGGTAAGATAAACAGCGAGTCTGCAGAACAGATACTGTAAGAAAAAGGTAACAAAAGAACTCTGATAACCTGCTTGAGAAGTCCAGTTCTGTGGCTTGGTTTCCTCTCAAAGTATCCAAGCCTGCAAGCAAAACTCTAGGAATTCTTTGGGCGGAGGGAAAGCTTGCAGGATTTGGTCCTCGGAGAACATCAGCTGAAAATACTGGATTCGAAGAGATTTCTTCTGAAATAAGCCAGCTTCACGCCAGCTAGCAGCAGTTTTGGAAGCCTTCTCTCTGATGCAAGCAGTATTCAAAGCTACCCAGGGGCTGTGTGCCCAAAACGAGCCGACTCCTGTCTGGCATGCCTACCTTCTACCAGTGAGGGTCTGGGGAAGGGGACGCAGAGGCTGTCCTCTCTCTGCTCCATTTCGGTGTAACAGGTTATTGTGGGCGCTGAGTCAGCTGTGGGTGTGTTCATTTCCAATTCTAAATACATTAAAAACTTAAAATATACGTAACTCAATTTCACAGGTAAAAAGAGAAGCAGGGGCTGCCCTGTCTTTATCAGCTACTTAAAGGAGGTCCATACTCGGAACATCTGAAATGATGTCTTTGCCCCCACAGGATGTTGTCAGAAGCCAGTAACCCCAGCAGATGCAGCTCTTTATTTACCCTTGTAATTCATGCTTATACACTGCTGTGACTAAAGAGCAAACCACGACCACGGATCCGCCTGTGCCAATGAATGCCCTAATCCAGTTGATGTCCAGGGAGCTGCAGCGGAGCCTGCAGGCTCCCAGACCCCTCTCTTCCGTGACAAAGTGAGAGGGTGACTCCAAGACACCTTTTCCTGCAGCCCCCGGGAGGGAAGGAGAGCAGCCTGGGTGGTAACTCTCACCTCGGGCAGCTCAGGCATCAGTGCAAGGCTGGATGGCAGAGTGCTTGGCACGGAAAGGTCCCCGGGCAGGCTTCGAGGCGATGCAGAGGAACTGTCTGCGGTTCCTGCACAGTCCTGAGAGGGTGTATCTGCACAGGATTTGAATTTCCCTGACCACAATGGCATCTTACCCAAAAAGTAGGCTGTTAAAGACAAAAATAGGCACTTCGCTTTTAAGGAATTGCAGACATCCCTCTGCTACAAAAAGGCGATGCCTAGGAAAAATAAATTGAGATTCAACCGTAAAAATTGCACCTCTTTTAGGGCGTAAGGCCCCAGGCAACACCCCGGGGTTTATTTAGTATGAAAGGCAGAGACCGAGGGAGGAAGAGAGGCTTGAAGCACTACCAGTCCCATTTGCAGAGCTCTGGCTCCTCAAGGAGAGGCAGGTGTGGGAAAAATAAATATAATTTGGCCCTCTGCCTGGAGAATAACATCAACAGTCCTGCCAAAGACCAACGCTACGTGGCTTGAGGAAAATCCTACTTGAAGGACGGATATGATCTTTTGCTTGACCACTGCCTGAGTTTTGGTTTATTTTGATGAAAAGAAAACAAAGCCTTTTGCCTAAAAAAAGAGAAGCTGTGCAGAAAAGATGCTTAACATTATTATTCCTCCAGCAAATATACTCTTAAGGGACAAAGAAAAACATAAACAACACAGATTTCTGTGACCCCCACAGGACCAGAGTCTGTAGTAAGGATTAAGTGACTTAAATATTTCAAAGAAAGGAATTTTGGAAGTCTATAAATCCTTTTTGCTGCCAATTTATATCCATATACTTTTAAACAAAGGAAACAAAAGGAAAAAAACCCTGTAGATAACCTGCAGCGACACTGGCTGGTACTGGTCCCATTCTGCAGGACATGTGCAAACTGCCAGGCAGAAATTTCCCTTATCCGTGTAAATGTTCGATATTTTAAGTGCTGTATATTTTAAGTGGATAGACTATAGGTTAACATTTTCTGTCCACCTTTTCCTTGTGAAGCATTCCTCAATGCTTCTGTGGCCAGACAGCCCACTGCCTGTCTGTCCTGGTATTCCCTTGCTTTGGGAAGTATTTAAGAAAGCTCCCACTCTAATAAATGTTTATAATGTCTCTCATAGCAAAGGACGAATCTGCAGAAAACAGCACCCGAGGCATTACTTGGAGGAAAATTTGCTTTTTCAAAGTCTCCTGAACACTCGGTCCAAATAGATCTGGATTGAACGACACCTCAAGAATTTCCTTCAGACGCTAAGACACTCCTGAGTACAGAACTCCAGTTAAAGAGCACAGGCTGGAAGAGTTTACAGTGCATTAATGAACATGTGACGTAGGCGTCTGCACTGGAAATGCAAAGACAAGATGGAACATGCAAAGGTGGCGGTCAGGACGGCTGGATGTGCCTGTTTGCCCTTTAGGAAGCGGTAAGACAATGGGGTTAGATTCACCCGAAACGTCTCGGCACGGCTGTCACGAGTGCTCAGGAAGTTTTATCCATAAATTACGCCACTCAGACTTCACGGAGATGTGGAGATGGCAAACAGCACTGCAGCCTAGCAAATTCTTACTGACGTTGTGTGCGTGCACTCTGGTCCTGGATGGCTTAGTGCTAAAACCAAGTGATACCTAAAGGGTTAACACCGCAAGTTTAGACAGGATGAGACAGCATTTTCCATGCGAGAATGAGCAGGATACTCAAATCTGTACTGGTCCCTTCTACTGGGGGAAGCACAAGACAAAAAGTAGAGGGTACGCCATGAGAACAGGCATACACCACTTCCACTGGTTTGATTTTTGGGCAATGAAGCACTGAGGACACAGGTTCTCCGGAGCAGCCAGAAAACAGCCAGCTCCCAGGGAGTGCTGCTGTGCTGCTCACATCTGCTTTGCTCTAAACACAGCACGCTCTGCAGCCGTGCTTAGTTCCACAGCACCCAAAAAGTTCCCTGAAAAATTAAACGGGCACGTTTTGGTTACTCCTCAGCCCTTCCCTTGAGGAAGGAAACCCTTTCCACATCAGAGCTGCCCAGAGTCACTGGGTATGGTTTGGGCCCGAGCTCCCCACCGCGCACCTGAGCTCAGCTCTCTGCCCAGGGTAAGTGAGGCCTTGCAGGCACGGGGCTCTTACCGGTAGGAGGCTGCCCGTAGGACGATGCATACGCAGTCTGCCCGTACGTCGCAGTCGTCTGGGGCTGCGTGTAGCTGATGTCGGGGGGTTGTCCGTAGGTTCCATAACTCTGTTGCCCGTACGTCTGCTCCAAAAATGATACAAATTGAATTTGCATGCAGAAATGACTCACAGGCATTGCAGAGATACACACGGATTGTGCCAGTGATGCACGCAAACTGGGGGATCTGTGTTACCTGACGCACTGAAAGCAACCAGAGTCAAGCCAAGGCTGCTGGGAAAGTTTGGGCGCTACTGCAAATTTCAGTTCAGCTCTGTAATCAAGCTACAAACGCAGTTTATCAATGCCAGGACCGGAGGGACAGCCTCCTACGTTTTCACAACACACCTTTGCTCTACACAAAGCAAAACACGAAAGCATCCAGCTCCTCCTAATAGCCTGGGCACCCACCACCACTCACGGGTACCTCCCGAGGGCTAACACGGGGAGCGGGACTACTCAGAGGGCAGAACTGCACAAAGTCAGTAACTTCAGCATAAAACTGCTTTAGTGTTCACTAGAAGAAACTCTATTTAAGGTTTCAATGAAGTTATTCTGAATATTCTTCATGTCCACCAGCCAATAGTTTGAAAAATAGGACTTTATGTAGGCGTCAAAGGATGCAATCAGCAGGAGCATCCAAGGGCTTGGATCACCAGACTATCCCAGTTACAGCTACTCCTGCCCCAGTGCCTCCGCACCCAGTGAGAGATCAGCTCTCAGCTTGCACCTTCCCTGGAGCTCATTCTCAAGGCCAGGCTGTCACTCAAGGACCGCTCCTGCCCATCCTCTGGCTCAATCCTGAAGGCAGCACCGCAAACACCTCCTCCGCCGCGGCGATCTGATCGGCAGCGCAGCGTGGCTGGGGTAGCCCAGAGCCGCTGGCGCTGCAGTTTCACCAGCCGAAGAGCTACCTCAGCCTCCTGCCACGGACCAGCCGGATCAAACTTCAGGCACCAGCCAACTTCCAACAGCTTTGTGCAGTTTGGTTTAGGATAAACTCTAGTTACAGCTCAAGAAGCAGCATGAAGACAGCCTTAACATCAGGTTCTCAAAGGGATTTACTGACTCCTGTGAGAGCCTGGAATTTAAACACCTTTTGGGATCTAAGCCCGTGTCACTCGTGAGCCAGCCTCCTTGAACTCAAGGCACAGATCTTAACCAAGAAGCCTTGACCAGATCGAGTATGCCACTGTCTGTGGCAGCTCACTACTCAGGAGGCAGGAAACGCCACCAACGTCCCATGGCTCTTTGCCTACAACTGAGTGTAGGTGATCAGTTGTTCTACTCTCACACCAGAGGATGCTGGTGAGGCCTTTTGTTCTTACACGTGCGAGTCTGCTTACGCTCGTCCTTCCGTGTCACCTGCACGTTTGGTAGCAGCCCTTGCAATCGTTCTCTCTCAAAATACTTATGCAAAATAAAAGTTACCGTCAACTTCGCTCAAGCTGACCCAAACGCCCAGACTGAACCTGTGTTCCTCCTGTAACACTGATATTTTTTGACCAAGGGCCTTCTTACCCTGCTGCAGGAACAGGCGAGCGCAGTGCTCATGCAGCTTCGCCTGCCTCGGACTGGCTGGCACTGGCAGCGTGGCACGGGCACGGCATGGTAGCTCTTGTTCAGCCACACAGCACCCAAGCCAAGCTGTTGCCACAACCAGAATGAACCCAGTAAAAGCTGCTCAGTAATGCTCCAACAAAACAAAGCCGTGGGGTTTATCTCCATAATACAGGCGTACTCTCTGGCGGCAGGATTTGCCTTTCAAAAAACTCTCTAGAGATAGGAGGTAAAATTAAAACCACCACTTTGTGAGGACAAAAGTTTACCTTTGAAAACATACTTCCAGTGTGTATACAAATACGTTTTCAATAACTCGTATTCTAAGGATTAAAAATAAGCATGGTTTAATTCACCTCTCAAGATGATCATTGTTCTGCAGTTGAGTCAACTGAGAGTATTACAGTTTTAGCAACAATACCTCCATGAAAAAAAGTCTATTCTCTCCCCCTCCTCCTTTGTCCAACTGCTGCAGTCTCACAAATGGCAATTCCCCCCCTTTTTTTTGAGGTTTTTCTCTCCTACACCACTGAGTAAAACACCCACCAACATGGTAGTGTCAAACATCCACCTAGAATTAGGCTTTTACAATCCTCTTGACAACAGCCACCTTAGGCTCGGATGTAGTAACAAAGAAAGGGACTGCTGAGGATCTGTGATGTTTAGGTTGTTTTCCCTCTAAAAAGCAGTCTGGGTTTGCGTGGGAAGCTACGAGACAATTTTTCACGACAAGATTTTGCTGCCGCCGCTCAGTGTTTTCGGTGACTGGCAGAGCCCCATGTCGTTTACTGGAAGACAGTAAGCACTGGAAGATTCAGCAGGAATTATAGAACTGCCCCGTGTTTTACCTGGGTGGTCTGTGCATATCCTTGAGCTGGCTGAGGTGCATAGGCGCTGTAGCTGTAAAAGGGAATTTAAAGGCATTTATCACGCATCTGCGTATTGCTGACTTGCACAAAAAAGTATCACGAGACAATTTTCACATAGCGAAACGATTTCTGCTGAAATACTATTGCAATACAAAATCTAAAAGCCAAAGGGACGCCACAGGATTTGCAAACATACCTGAGTTAAGACTAAACCACAATTAATAAGTGCTTATATTACATCTTTTTAAAACAGAGAGGATAAGACCATAATGCTACTTACCCCTGCTGGGCTGCAGCTTGGCTATAGGTACTATAATCTACAAGAAAAGAGGAAAAAAAAAAAAAAAGGTTGACAAAGGCTTAACAAAATTAACAGCGTAAGAGCACAGCAGCTGGAATTTTCTCCTGCAGCTTGAAAGAACCACTATAAACCACTGGAAATCCAGTTTCAAAAAGACTGTAAGGTAAATGCACTTTTTCAGCCTGTTTTGAAGGAAACAAAACCTCT